>NW_026945615.1:30000-46195 GCF_034702125.1 Engraulis encrasicolus | reverse complement strand
CTTGGCAGCGGTACTGTAGCCTGTAATGGTGGTTGACAAGTGGCCATGGACCAGGGGCTGGACAGGGATGTACAACTGACCAGGGCATTGAATTTTGTTGCTGTTGTTGCTGTATTATTCTTCATCTTGTTTGCATGTTTGTTTGTGTAGAGTGGTGGCTTTATGTCACCTTTCATATGTATTCCTTGAAGCGTCACTAGGTGGCGACACCTGTATGAGTGAGTGGCACAGTTAATAAAGTCAGTCTAGTGTGTACATTCACCGGAGCTGCATGTGTGATTTATTGGCACGCTACATGGTGTCAGAAGCGGTTAATAATGGCTCAAGGACTCCGCCGTATCGATCCACTTGTGTTTGATGAACATATTGCCGACAACTGGCGCAGATTTGAGAAGGAATGGACAATCTACTGCAACGCAGGACTCTCGGACAAGTCCAAGAAAGTTCAAGCCTACACGCTACTGAACCTAGCCGGACCGGAGGCTGCGGAGAAGTCGGAATCTTTTGTGTATGGAGAAGGGGAAAGCCAAGAGAAGCCCGATGATCTACTGAAAAAGTTTCGTGAGTTGTGCTTACCAGCAAAAAACATAATTATGGACAGACACGCTTTTAACACTGCTAGCCAGGGAACTGATGAGTCAATACAGGCATATGTCTCCAAGTTAAAAATACTGGCAAAGAAATGCGAGTTTGGCGCGCTCCGTGATGACTTGATAAGGGACCGCATCGTCTGTGGAATACAAAACGATACCCTTCGCAAACAACTGTTACGTGAACAGAAGCTTACCCTTGAATTGTCCATTAGCATGTGTTTGCTTCATGAACAATCCGAAAAAAGCTCCAAAGAACTCCGAAAGGAAACAACTGATGTGTGCTCAATTCAGAAGGCTCGCTGTGGCAATTGTAATGGCCAACACTCACCTGACCGCAGTAAATGCTATGCTCTCAATAAGATATGCAATAACTGTGGAAAACTGAACCACTTTGCTAAGTGTTGTCGCTCTGCACCAGTGCAGGGCACGGCTCGCCACACAGCCCCCTCTCAGTACAGGCGAAGAGCAACTGGTAGAGTAAATGAACTGACCACTGAGACAGACAATCAGGTTGATACTTTCTACTGTGACACAATACTCACAAGCGCACAAAAGGGGGAAATCTTTGCCACACTGGAAATGAAAAATGGAAATGCACAACTGAGGGTGAAAGTAGACACTGGCGCCAAATGTAATGTGCTGCCCAGGAAAATGCTACAAGCTGTGGACCACACAGTGCGTGTGGATCCATATGAAAAGGTCAATCTCGTGGCTTATGGAGGCGAGACAATCAAAACAGATGGCACTGTGACACTGCAGTGTACACGGGGACAGTTCAAGTTTCATGTGGTGAACAGGGATGTGAAACCCATACTGGGGTTGCAAGACAGTGTTGCTCTAGGCCTCATACAGCTTGGACCAGATGTCCACACACTGCAACAAGAAGCTCCAGAAAGACTGCAATACCAGGACCTGTTTGACACCAATGTCATAGGCAAACTGCCTGGGGTATATCACATGAGACTGGATGACACTGTTGCCCCCACAATATGCGCTCCACGCAGGATCCCCATTGCCATGAAAGATAAGGTCAAGGCGGAGCTGGATCGAATGACTGCTCTCGGTGTCATTACACCAGAAAATGAAGCAACAGAATGGGTGTCTGCCATGGTTGCAGCAAAGAAAAAAGACGGCACAGTGCGGATCTGCATAGACCCAGTGCATCTGAACCAGGCCCTCCTCAGACCCCGCCATCCCCTCAAATCCATCGAGCAAATCATCACAGACATGCCTGAGGCAAAAATATTTAGCATCTTAGATGCCAAATGCGGATTTTGGCAAATACCCCTTGACCATGCCTCCTCAAAACTCACGACATTCATGTCACCTCATGGCCGATACAGGTTCCTGAGAATGCCATACGGCATATGCACAGGCAGCGAGGTCTTCCAAAACGTGATGGAACAGCTGTTTGCAGGACAACCGTGCGAGATCGTGGTCGATGACATCCTCATCTGGGGACGCACATTACAAGAACACGATGAACGCCTGACACAGGTGATGAACAGGATCCGTGCCATCAACATGAAGCTCAATCCTGAGAAATGCAAATTCAGGGTCAACTCTGTGCAGTATGTTGGCCACCTGTTAACTGCTGACGGGGTTAAGCCAGATCCTGAAAAGGTCAAAGCTGTCTGCGAGATGGAGAAGCCTCAGGACAAGCAGACACTACAGCAATTTCTGGGCATGACCAACTATTTATCCAAATTCATTCCCCAGTACAGTGACATGACGGGCCCTTTGAGACAGCTGATACACCACGACGTGGAGTGGCACTGGCATGACGCCCATGATGCGGCGTTCAGAAAACTGAAACAGGCGCTGACCAATCCCCCCGTGCTACAGTTCTTTGACACCTCAAAGCCAGTGGTCATATCAGCAGACGCCTCCCAACATGGTCTCGGGGCAGTGTGCCTCCAACAAGGCCGGCCAGTGGCATTCGCATCCCGTGCCCTCACACCGACTGAGTCCAGGTATGCTCAGATTGAAAAGGAAATGTTAGCCCTGGTGTTTGCAGCTAAAAAATTTCATGACTTCATATACGGCCGCCCTGTTACTGCTGAAACAGATCACCAGCCCCTTGTAACCATTCTGAGAAAGCCACTGCACACCGCATCACCACGCCTGCAGGGTATGATGCTAAAGTTGCAGCGCTACGACCTGGATGTGATGTACAAGCGAGGCAAAGAGCTGTATGTGGCAGACGCGCTGTCACGAGCACATTTACCTGAGTCTGAGCCCCCGCTTACTGATGACTTACTAGAGGTGATGACGGTCCAGGTTCTCTCCTCACGTCGCACAGATGAATTACGAGATGCAGTCAAGAGCGACATCACCTGTCAACAGCTCTGTGAAGTCATCTTACACGGCTGGCCCAGCACCTCCAAGGAACTACCACAGCTGCTGCGCCCATTCTTCTCCATGAAGGAGGAGCTGACATTGGATGACGGGTTGATCCTACGAGGGCAAAGGGTTGTGATACCTGCAGTACTGCAAAAGTTCTACACTGACCAGTTACACCAAGGCCATCCCGGAATGGAAGCCGCCAAACGCAGAGCTCGAGAGACTATGTACTGGCCCTCAATGTACTCTGACATCGAAAGAGAAGTGTCTCTCTGTACTGCATGCAAAGCTTTGACAGCTCACCACGCAAAGGAGCCAATGCAACTCCATGACATTCCTGAACTGCCATGGTCATTCACTGCAGCTGATATATTTGAGTGGCGTGGCAAAATGCATCTAGTCCTAGTGGACTCGTACTCCGGGTGGTTCGAGCTGGATTACCTCCCCAACATGACCAGCAACACTGTCATTGGGAAGCTGAAGAGACACTTTGCAACACATGGTGTGCCCCACACTTTCATGAGTGACAATGGGACCCAGTTTTCGGGGAGGGACTTTGCAAACATTTCACAATCATGGTACCTCAAACACATCCACAGCAGTCCCTACTATCCACAATCTAAGGGCCTTGCTGAGCATGCAGTGAGATACGCCAAGTACCTGCTGGGAAAGTGCCACCGTGATGGCATTCGAGCAGCCATTCTGCACACTCACAACATTCCCCGTGATGGACTCCCGTCTGCCTGATGTCTAGTCGAACCAGGACCTTCCTGCCAGTCACCACAGACATGCTCAGACCCGCCATCCAAGTCAACGTGGCTGCCACCATCACCAAACACAGAACGAGGGGGAAAATGTATCATGACCGCCATGCTCACCGTCTCCCTGCACTTAAGCCAGGTCAAACAGTCAGAGTGCAGACTGAACGTGGTTTTGATCACGTGGCAAGAGTGGAAGGCCCAGCCCAGCAGCCTAATAGCTATGAGATAGCATTACAAGGAAAGAGCTACATCAGGAACAGGCGGCATCTCCTCCGGGTAGATGAGGACCCACCGGCAACCCCTGAAGAGGACGTGCCACTGACCTCCACCTCTCCGGCACCTGATAGAGAAAATGACACCAGCGCACCACCTCCACCTCCTACCACACCAGTGGTCAATACTGCTGGCCCAGTTGAAAGACAGTTGGTAGTGACACGAGCAGGCAGAGTCAGCCAGCCCAATCAGCGCTATGGGGACTATGTCAGTCCTTAGAGTGAAAAATGAAAACGTGAAAATGTTATCAATGTGTTCTTTTGTTTAACTGAACTGGTTTTACTTGCTCTTATTGCCCTTAATGTCTATGTTAGGTGTTATCTTATGTTTTGAGATAGGCAGCTTGGTCAGATGATTTTCTATGCGTTTTAGTCCTGATCTGTTACATGCCTTAGTTGAGGTTAGTTATTGGTTGTGTGCAGCATAGCTACTTTATCTAGAAGAAGGGGGATGTAGAGTGGTGGCTTTATGTCACCTTTCATATGTATTCCTTGAAGCGTCACTAGGTGGCGACACCTGTATGAGTGAGTGGCACAGTTAATAAAGTCAGTCTAGTGTGTACATTTACCGGAGCTGCATGTGTGATTTATTGGCACGCTACAGTTTGCTTGTTTATTTAGCAAATAATCTGTGTGAAGATTTTAATTCAGAGACTTTGGTAATTGCTAGAACATTTGACAGAGCCGTATGCCTCCAACCGATGCAACTCCAGACTGGAGTTTATCATAAATTCTGAGCAAAGATATAAAAAGATGTACCTTCAAACTCAATATTTACTGTATCTCTTGGTTGTGTTTTTTCCTGCAGCAGACTATATTTCACCAGGTAGTGAGAGGTTATTATTTGAGGTTTTTAAAAGCATCATCGTTTTTCTTTTTCAGTAGTAGTGTACTGCTTTAGTCCTGTTTAACACTTCTGATCCATCTTGTCACTGACGTTTCTGTCAAGGCTTCACGACAATAATGTCTGCTGCTACAGTTGCATTTTAGAAAACACAATGACACTCCTGATATCTGAAAACTTTCTTTGGTTTGAAGTGTTCTGCGATAGAGAGGCTAGAGTGCTAGGACTGGCCTGGTTATCTGTCCTGCCAATAAATCTGGGAGCATTAACAGTGTTGCGGACATTTATCCTTTACTTCAGTCATTTCATTTTGTCCAGCACCTGTGCCTCTGTGATGTACGCGCATCCTCTGTGTTCTTGAGGTCTGCCTAGCCAAGCCACGCCCTCCTAGTGACGTAACACTTTCAGCAATGCTTCTAGTGCAGGCCAGGAGCAATACAAATATCGTTTCTGAGCTCCAGAAAAATCGGGAACTCCACTCACTTTGTCGGGAAGCAATCAACTTTAAATTAAGCAGCTCCAACAGCCCTTGGTAGAAGTGTGTTCCAAAGCAGTGATGTGGTTTAAGCTGAGACTTTCTATTAGGACTAAGAAAATGTGTGGTTTAAACTTCGGCACAGCCTTTTCTGTCCTTGACTAGTAGCAAAACAAGATTTGAAAGTCTATGATAGTAGAGTACTAACATCCCAGTCCAAAATGTGGAGTAGCAACGGTGAAAAGTGAAGTGTGTGCAACGAAGACAAGACATGTTCTCCTGTCTGTGGAAATACCAGAGACTGTTTGAACTTGAGGACTGCTGTTTCCTGATTGGTGGCTGATTGGACTCGAGCAGAGTGGTCGTCACAGCACAGACAAAACAAAACAAAAAAATGATGCAAACAAACAAAAAAAAAGCAATGCAACACAACACAACAAAACACAACACAACACATCATGCAACGCATCACACAACACAGTGCAAAACACCTCTACACAACACAGCGTAATGCTATAACGGTGAGATCAGTGATACTATAATGATGTCGCCGTTGTCTTTTCTTGATTTATTGTACTGTGTGTCATTCAGAGGTGGGTATCGGGCGAGTAACAGTAAAAGGACCAGGCAGATGTTTGCTCCCATTACAACAGGAAATCATCAAACTGATTGTAATGAGCTCATTACTTCAGTCTCATACATGTTGAAGTAATTAAAGAATAAGCTAGCAGGAGCAAATTACACCGCATTTCATTTACCCCAAAATTGTGCAGCATAAAGTTTCATGAAATCCTCTGTATGTTACACAGAGTATTACACTGACAGGTGATGATGCCAGGGCTTTATGATGCCAGGGCGTTATGAGTGTGTGTGTGTGTGTGTGTGTGTGTGTGTGTGTGTGTGTGTGTGTGCGTGCGTGCGTGCGTGCGTGCGTGCGTGCGTGCGTGCGTGCGTGCGTGCGTGCGTGCGTGCGTGCGTGCGTGCGTGCGTGCGTGCGTGCGTGCGTGTGTGTGTTTTTAAGACCCAATTTCATAAAGAGTTAGGACTGCAGCACAGTGTGTTGGTGTACCCGTACCACAGGCTAAGCCCATGGGGACCCAAGTTCGAATCCCGCCCGGGTCATTTCCCAAACCTCCCGCATCTCTCTACTCCAGTCATCTCCTGTCTGAGACTATTCTACTACTGCTGTCATCTCCTGGCCAAGAGGAGTGAAGAAGAGAGCAGAGCATCACCATGAGAGACACACTCTGGTTTTTAAATGTTGAGAGCAATTATCATGCAGACCCAAGTTCGAATCCAGCCTGGGTCATTTACTAAACCCCACCATCTCTCTACGGTACTCCTGTCATCTCCTGCCCAAAACATTGATTAAGATTAAAAAAGTTAATGTCATTATTCTCAAACCATGAAAGCAATAGCCTACATTTCTTAATAACCGAAAGAGAATATATCCATCAGTGGTTAAAACTACATTTTTATATCATTGCACAGTATACTTTCATACATTCGAGGTCAGCAATATGCTTTAAAACATGAGATGCTCCAACTCTCTCCTAAGTTTGAGTTGTACCAGTACTTAAGTTTGCCCATTACCTGGGCCATTCCACTCTTTAGGAAATGTATTGATTTTAATATGCTGAGTCATGCTATAAACCTCATCATAGCACTTTCCTGAACCCAATATAGTCTAGGCAAGATTTCTGAAAAGGTGCTTATTTAAGGTCCTGAAGGCAAATCATGTTAATTTTCGTCATACAACTGATTTAGGGGTATTCAAGGGTGCTGAATCCAAATCTGCCGTATGCCGGACGCAAAAATGTACCGAAATGCCTCAAAACGGGCAAAATCCAATATGGCCGCCGCCACCGTGTTAAAATCCTGCAATCACTTTTCTTTTGGACTAAATAAGGTATGAATTTGAAAATAGCACTTATTTTTATGTTTTCAGACATGGGGAAAGCCATTATGTCATCAGATTTAAGCTCAGATTGGAGGAAAATGCTTATGTCATTGGCTGGCAGCCATTTTAAAAGCACAGAGCCTCATATTGTCAACAATTTTTAACATTTTTACTAATCTTTCAAGATCCACAGAAAAAATGCTCTTTGTCTCTGTGAACACAAATTCTACAGAAAACTGCACTGAACTGTCTACTTTCACCTGAAAAAAGAAGTTTGTGTCTACCTTTTTCCATTCTTTAGTTATGGGCAGTAGAACATGGGATGACACCACAAAAAAGCACAGATTTTTGACCCCAAAATACTGCACTTCTCACTGCCCATATTTTTGCTTTAAGGACATATTGTCTTTGATAGTGTTCATGTTTGATATACAACATTTTCAGGGGGTTTGAAGGGTGCTTAATGCCTTTAATTCCCATAGTACATCAAAATGAAGGAATCCAATATGGCCGCCGTCACCAGTCTACAGTGTACATTTCTTTGATTACACAAGGTAAACTCTTAAGTACATTATGTAGCATCAGGTTTTCATACAAGGAGAATTAATTTCCATACTCAGATTTAAGATAGATATCAAAGGAAATTATTTCAGTGTAGACTGAATTCATGTTTGCAACAGGAGATTACCTTTTCCATAAATTGACCATTTGTATTTAAATCTCTCCCTATTTCAATTACACTTTTAATGCATTATACCATGAAAAATGTTTCCACCTCAAACCACCTCACAATGTTTCCACACCTCTTCACCCATAAAAAAATAAATGCACACAAGAGTCTGAAAGTCCCTAAATCGAATATTTTCTAATATTATCCTTTGTACAATGGGAATTACTTCATGTTTGCCGGTTTAATTGCTGTGCTCAGATCACTGTATATCTAGGCCTATAAAGGGGATCAAGAGGCAGACTGATGTGAATAATAGAATAGAATAGAATAGAATAGAATAGAATAGAATAGAATAGAATAGAGTGTACAGATAAGGGAGTGGCTGTGTGTGTGTGTGTGTGTGTGTGTGTGTGTGTGTGTGTGTGTGTGTGTGTGTGTGTGTGTGTGTGTGTGTGTGTGTGTGTGTGTGTGTGTGTGTGTGTGTGTGTGTGTGACTATATACACAAAGGACATACTCAGGCTGGTGTTGCACATCAGTCATCCAAAGTTATTGCATAGATTGTCTTGCTTAATGTACATATTTCAGCTGAGATGACCACTCTGTGACAATTATAACCATTAATTACAAGGCTGGCCTTTGTTCTGTAGTACGGCAAGAATTCAGCTCAACACATTGCACTGTATCAATTATTGCACAACAACCGGAGGATGGAAGGAGATCAGGGGAATAAGAGATTGTAATGAACAGTCAGACAGTCCATGTGTGTGAAATGTGGTTTTAGTCTTTGGTCCTTACTTTGATGATACATCTGTACAGACCCAAGAACTCAGAACCAGGATAATGTCCAAGACAATGTTTTAGCTCTGTGACAGTGGGAAGTTCAGAGAGGGCTAGGTCTATTCTCGCTATAGGTGTGCCTCCTGAAGGCAGCAATGATCTCTTTGGTTTTCTTTTTATTCAGAGTTAGAGAAATTTGTCTCGGTCTCTGTACACCAGGCTGCCACCTTCAGTCCCTTTTGCTGGTCATGCTGCAGTCATGGACGGATAGACTTTAGATGGGGGCTCAGCATGCAGCCATGTGGGGATCCAGCCCTGCTGAACAGGGGAGCAGGAGGAAAAGAGAGTCTGTCTGTTATCTTCTGTTGGTAGAATTGTGCAAGTATAGATTTTAAATTGGCCTAGTTAAAATATACTGGAATGTACATCTGCAGTGTATCAATAACGGTGCTCAGCTGGAGAGAGAGAGAGCCAATGGCAGGCAGAAGAGCAAGTGGTAGTTTTAAGGTGCCGAGGCACAGAAATGGGCACTTCCCTGTCTTTCTCACAGCACATGAACACAATATTCAAAAATGGACTGCTAATTAACCCATTTTGTCCTAAGCCCTTTTTGGGAAAGGGTGCCCTCTTCCTATTAAATCCGCAATGTCTCAGCCTCCGAAGCACATACAAACATGAAATGAGTTACATTTAAAAGCCAATACCCTCCCCTTGCATTGTAATGTGTTCATTCAGCTCTAACATACCCACATAGTTAATAAAACAGCTAAAATCTCAAGATCCTGAAAAACCTATATGTGTTTCCAGGACACAATGGGTTAAGTTATACGAGGAGGAGGTATCAAAAATCAGAATGTCCTTGCTGACTTGGAATGTCCTTTTTTGAATATTGTGTTCATGTGCTGTGAGAAAGACGAGGGTGCCCATTTCTATTAGCCTTGCGCACCATCCTACGTATTTCCGCCAAGAGACTTGACTCCACACTACTTCTGATACCAGTTTATATATATATACCAAATATATATGCACATACAGTCACCCTCCTCTACTCTAACCAAAATTGTTTACTTGGTATACTAAGTTAACCTATTCCTAATCACCCCTCCTGGAGTTGCTGAATTGCAGCAACTGCTTGACTCCATGTACTCCATGCCACTTCTTGCAGATGCAGTGTTGCATGAGGCAAGCACAAGTTGTGATGTCTTTGTGTGCCTTGAGAATACATGGGTTCTAAATTTTGTTTATAACCTGACTGCGAACCTAGCCGCGCACAACTCAGCCTCTGATTGTTGGAAACCGCTGTCTGTCAAAAAAAAATAGCTCACGTGGTTGGCTGCCAGTGTCTTGCCCCTCTTCATAACATTGTGTTAATAAACAATGAGAACCCATGTATAAGTGGCAGATACAGGAGCAGTGGGACTAAAGCCCTGTTCAATACCACCCATCCCACTTCGGTGACTGGCAGGAGGATAGGAAGGGGTATGTGGGCCTGACTCAATATAGAGATTTGATAATGTGGGGCATTTTATGCAACCATGTGACATCTGAATTAGATAGGACTGATCATTGCAAAACGCCATACTTTGCTTTTGTTGCATTTGCAGCAAAAGTGCCATGCAGTGCAAGATATTGTGTGTCCTGCCAAATCACTGGAGAGGAGGAGGTTGATAGGCCTAATGGTTGGGAAGGAGTTAACATATATCAAGTAAATTCCTCACAATAACATAAACTGTTTTGATCCACGTTTCACCTTTCCACCATCCAAAGATATAATGTAAGCACCGCAATAAAATCGGCAAACAATGAATTCCTAATGCACAAAATGTAGATGTGCACTTATGTGTGTAAATTTGTCTCATAATGGAAGAGGTGGATTGAGGTGGACATATTGCATCATGTTATAATAAGCATTAAAATAAAAGTGGAAGTAGAGAAAACATTTTCATTCAAAAGAACAGCTTATTGACATGAAAGTCAACTGTCACTTGTAAACATGAATTCAACCTATGAAATCATGTCCTTTGATTCTAATCTTAAATATGAGTATAGAGATGAATTCTCCATGTATGACAACCTATAGCTACAATGTAATTAAGAGTCCACCTTGTCTGCTGATGGCGTCCATATTCGATTAATTAATTTTGAGGTAGGCCTATTAGAGAGGTTTTGAGCCTAATACACAGCATATTTGAATATTTGAATTAAGCACCCTTCAAAACCCCTGAAAATGCTGCATATCAAACATGAACACTATCAAAGACACTTTGTCCTTAAAGCAAAAATGTGGGAGATGAGACAAGTGCAGTATTTTGGGGTCAAAAAATATTGTTTTTTGTGGTGTCACCCTATGTTCCTGTTGCAATCATGCATTCAGACTACATTGAAATAATTTCCTTTGATATCTATCTTAAATCTGAGTATGGAAATTAATTCTCCCTGTATGAAAACCTAATGCTACATAATGTACTTAAGAGTTTACCTTGTGTAATCAAAGAAACGTACACTGTAGACTGGTGACGGCGGCCATATTGGATTCCTTCATTTTGATGTACTATGGGAATATACATTTATTTATACATCATATTGGCATTAAGCACCCTTCAAACCCCCTGAAAATGTTGCACATCAAACATGAACACTATCAAAGACAATATGTCCTTAAAGGGCAGAGAGAAGTGCAGTATTTTGGGGTCAAAAATCAGTGTTTTTTTGTGGTGTCATCCCATGTTCTACTGCCCATAACTAAAGAATGGAAAAAGGTAGACACAAACTTCTTTTTTCAGGTGAAAGTAGACAGTTCAGTGTAGTTTTCTGTAGTATTTGTGTTCACAGAGACAAAGAGCATTTTTTTCTGTGAATCTTGAAAGATTAGTAAAAAATTTAAAAATCGCTGACAATATGAGGCTCTCTGCTTTTAAAATGGCTGCCAGCCAATGGCATAAGCATTTTCTTCCAAGCTGAGCTTAAATCTGATGACATAATGGCTTTCCCCATGTCTGAAAACATAAAAATAAGTGCTATTTTCAAATTCATACCTTATTTAGTCCAAAAGAAAAGTGATTGCAGGATTTTAACACGGTGGCGGCGGCCATATTGGATTTTGCCCGTTTGAGGCATTTCGGTACATTTTTGCATCCGGCATACGGCAGATTTGGATTCAGCACCCTTGAATACCCCTAAATCAATTGTATGCCGAAAATTAACATGATTTGCCTTCAGGTGTCAACTTTTTGGAAAAATGGCTCTGACTAATAGGAAAAGTTCCATTTTTAATTTCATGTGTACACCATACTGGCTTGATGAAGATGACTGATGGTTGGGCCTCCACCTCCAAGTTATGGGAGATTGCTGCTCTCTGGTTAAGTTATGGGAGATTGCTGCATGAATGGATTTGTGTTTGAATACTCTGAACACACACAGAGTGCGAGGTTCACAAATATTTCTCCGGAACATTCCAGCCAAGTGCACAAAATCCATCTTCTAACTATTGGACTTTAAAAAGAAAAATCAGCAAGAACCAGCATTAGTGTGTAATTTGCAGCTTTCCCTGCAAACAGCAGGCCCAGAGATCCCGCATTATTGATGAAAATGAGAAACTTTTCTAAAGCACCAAAACTTAATGAAACATTGAACTTTATTTTGCTGATTAGCTTGATAATTACCACTATTGAAAAGTTTTGTGGATTTTTGTCAGTGTTCCACTCTTAGTTTTTCATTACCATGCTTTACAAATTCCCATCAATTGGGGTAAACAGAGGGGTGTGTGTGTGTGGCACACAGAAGAACAGAGGATCAACGCTTGGGGTGTACGTGAGCAGGGCTGTAGTGGAGGGTAAACGCACGTAAACGCCGTTTACGCACCTCTGGAATTTAGGAAATAGCGTTTACCCACCTCTAATTTGTCTAAATAGCGTTAACCCACCTCTAAATAGCGTTTACGCAGCTCTTAATGGCAATTACGCACGTCAAAGTTCCCTGCGCCTTGTGATCTGCCGTTGGAATAATCCAAAATAAATTTGGTGTCATTTAAAAAATATTGTTGAATATAGGCCTGCTTAACGCTTTAGTAGGAATCATTTTCATCTGCTCTGTATTCGGGTATGTGACCTTCCAATCAGTGCCTTTCGGCTGCGGCGGCGACACCAATCAGAACCCAGGGAATATGTAAACACATAGGCCTACACGTTGTGTAGTTGCCTGCCTGCATAGTTAATCATAGTTACCGCAGAGATACACCAGCGGCGACGCGACTCAAGCGACAGAGTGTAGCAGCAAGCGATACGGGAGACTGAGGAGACTAGAGTATGTCCGTTCAGGCAGAAGGAAAAGCATTCAAGCATTCCCATTGGCTGTGGTCACTGACCTCTATACAGTCATTGGCTGTCGCGGCTTGTCGCCGAACCGCGTCATAAAAAGTTGAAAAGATTTCAACTTCAAATTGTCGCGCTCGGCGCGCAAATCGCTCTAGTCTCCAGAATCGCTTTTGTCTCTCGACTCAATACAAAGTCAATTACTTCCGTCGCTCGACTCGCTCAGATCGCCGCTGGTGTATCTCTGCGGTAAATCATCATGGATAGGGTGACCAGAAGTCCTCTTTTTCCCTACTTTTGAGACCTAAAAAAATGTGCGGGGGGATTTCAGAAATGTCCGGGATTTCGTTGGACTGCCTGAACTATAGGCCCTAGACCTAATTCATCTGCATTGTAATGTTCATTCCGTTCCATTTGACTTCACTGCCGTTTCTCTCTACCGTTCGCAAATTAGTCACGCCCTTCTCATCAAATCTAGCCACTTCGCACCGTGTGTCCGAAAGAAGTAGGGGACAAGCCAGTGCGCCCCATGTAAAGCGAAAGCGCATCTGTCCGCCGGTTCTACGGACGGCAATGCCGATAGAAACGCAAATGCACGTTCGCGCGGTGGAGTTGAAAAACAAAAAAAATCCCGCGTGTGAAACCAGGTATGAAAGTAACCTAACACAGGAGTAAGCCTAGTAACACCACCAAGTCCATCATTTAGGGAGGTACACGTTTTGTTACACCTTGTCACAAGATTCTTTCATGATCTGACATTTCCAAGTTATTTGCAAAAGCAAGTTCTCAGAGCTAGAAGGACTCATTCCTGAGTTAAGAAATTAAGCTTCTTCTTCATCAGCTTCTTTTTCTGTCTATTGCCTTTGCAGTTATTGATAACGCTGTATGGGTTAGCTTATTAATGGTAGGTAAAACTCCAGTTCCTCTCTTAATGGCTGCAGTGCCTATTGCTAATCTCTGAGCATGCCACAAGTAGCCTAGCTAAGTAGGCCTAATGGATGACAGTGGAGGGGTAAATTGTGAGCTGTCTTATAAACATATAAGCCTAAAATGTAGCCTAATAGCACTTCATTATCAATTCAGTTGAAAACCACAAATGTTGTGTTTTTTATCATTAGTTTCCAATGTTATATAGCCTAATGCCATTCATCTTTGTGGGGAATGGCTGAGATGGGCCTACATGATGGTGAATCTATTTTTAAAACCCTAATGCAGAAATTGGAATACGCCTATGAAATTGAGCTGCATTGTTATGCTGTTGATCTACTCCAATAGGCTATAGGTGTTAGGCCTACTATCTAGGATTGTAACAAAGGCACACTCTGCATCATATGATCACACAAATTATGTGATATGCCTAATAGGCCTAACTGAAGAGATTTTAAATGTCATTTATAGTAGACAAATGAATGTGCATGCCAAAAAGTTCTAGTGGCTTTTAAACAAATGACCATTTTGGATGCATTGATACCGATACTTTATAGGCCTACTATCATGCCTGGCCTCATACCCATTTTCATACCTGTAGATACACAGATACACCGATGACAACCCCCCCCCCCAAAAAAAACAAAACAAAACATTGCGTTGCGTCGCGTCACGTTACGTCACGGTCTGTCTGATCTAAAAAATCATAGTTTACCCACCTCTAATTTGACCACTACAGCCCTGTACGTGAGGACAGAAGGGGTGTGTGTGGCACACAGAAGAACAGAGAATCAACGCTTGGTGTATGTGGGGACCCTGCCGTGGCTCAAACGGTAGGGCACTGCGTTGTTACACTGGAGACCTGGGTTCAATTTCGACCCCGTGGTCATTTCCTGATCCTCCCCAGTCCCCCATCTCTCTCCCACTCCCTGCTTGTCAACATCTCGTACACTTCTGTCAACTAAAGGTATACAAATAAAAATAAAACAAATAAAAATAAAATTAAATTTAAAAAGTACTCTGTCAAATAAAGGTAACCCCCCCCAAAAAATATTTTGTTTTAAAAAAGGACAGAAGCCGGTGGTGCTTTGGCCCGCATGCTCCCACAGCTGCAAAAGTAAACTTTGGAGGCCATCAGTAATAGAAAACTTACAGAGTCTGACAGCGATACAAAATCTGGAGCTGTCATGGTTGAGGAGTGATTGGTGGATGGGGGTGGCCATGGGTCAAATGTGATTGGTGGATGGGGGTGGCCATGGGTCAAATGTGATTGGTGGATGGGGGTGGCCATGAGTCAGCTGAGTGGAAGAGGGGGAGTAAAGGCGTGAAGAAAAGGAAAGGAACCCCAATTTCCTCCCCCGCTGCACCCCACCCACCCCACCAGAGTTCTCAACGGGTCGGGTCAGCCCGACAAACCCGACGGGCCCCTTGGGTTCGGGCCGGGTTCGGGTCGAAAATATAAGCATATGGCTCGGGTCGGTTCGGTCCGCGGGCTCAATCTTTTCCGCCCAGTGAAAAAAAAAATCAGTTCTGCTGTTTACCGTGAATCATGGCGAATTTCCCCTTGATGGGTCAGTAAAGCTAGGCCTATCTATCTAAATATATGTAGGCCTGCGTAACGAAGGTCTGGCAGGCTGCTGCATGCAACGTTGCGCACAGTGCTTAATTTGTAAATCACAAGGTACCGGAATGCAAAACAAACATGACATCACAGCGATGATGAGTTGGACAGAGGTCCCTGAACGCACAGAAAAACTACACTGGCTACAATTACGCAAACGAATAAAAACGGGAAAAAAAATCTTAGATGCAATTTTAACGATATTGAGTCCCATGTCAGCTCATGGAACCATACTTTTGTTTCTTAATACAAGGGACGGTTGGCAATCCAATGGCTATTTTAAACAACAGCCATAGTAAATGCTGTAATGACAACAACAAATAGCATATTTTTAGTTTGATCGCTAACTTTATGCTTAGTAGTCTCAGCAAATGAAGTGCATGGAAATGCTTTACCCATGAGGTGAAACGAAACCGAAGCGGTCTTCAACTACATATGGAAAGGACAGTGGCTTTCCAATTAGGCTATCCTTTCCCCGTATTCACACAACGTTGGCATATGCGTATTAAACGTTAAATCCACGCTTTGTTGACGACTTTGTTGCATATAATTTGGCTAATCCGCATGTGCTGTTGCGATATGCCACTTCACTATTTAAATGGCTCGTGCACCGATGGTAAGCGAGCGGCAGCGAAGACGGCGATTTTTCCGGTAGACTTGACTTTTCACACTGACTGTCTGCTCGCGCTACGGTCTGGTTG
>NW_026945615.1:20000-22500 GCF_034702125.1 Engraulis encrasicolus | reverse complement strand
AAAGCCACTCTGCTAGGCCAGAGGAAGGCATCAATCAGGTCATGGAGAAGGTGTGTCATAGCCTCGCGAGCCATCCTACGTACTTCCGCCAAAGGATTGGCTCCACTACTGTAGTCTGGCCGTGCTTCTCTGTGGAGTGCTTGCAGCAGTAGAATTTTGATTGCAACGCCCCCCCAGAAAACAGCCAATAATCGAATACGCCCCCCACGTGGGGACGAAAGGGGGAGAACGCTCGTGACAATGACGTACACATCTGCGCCAGAGCCATTGGTCTGCGCTATGTTGTTGTTGAGTAACTGCCAGCGATTGGGTGAGAGGTGTCCAATAATTTCAAACTATAACTGAGTGCAAACTTCCTGCTTTCTACAATCGCTTCAGAGCAAACAAATGCCAGACCATAAATACGAAATGAAATGGTAGTATTATGGGATGGTCAGGACCAGGCTAGGTGTGTCACAGGAAGGCCAAGAAATGCTCAAACAGCTCTGCAGCCTGCACACAAACGTTCGGGTACTGAGAGAAATGAACAGTCTTTCTGTGTGAGTGGAAGATGTGTAGCATTTGTTCAGCCTTCAGACTTTCACATACACACACACGTGAGCACACACACACACACACACACACACACACACACACACACACACACACACACACACACACACACACACACACACACACACACACACACACACACACACACACGCACACACACACACACACACACACACACACACACTGTGTACCTATCCATCCATCACTTGAGAGAG
This sequence comes from Engraulis encrasicolus, assembly GCF_034702125.1. Lineage (NCBI taxonomy): Eukaryota > Metazoa > Chordata > Actinopteri > Clupeiformes > Engraulidae > Engraulis > Engraulis encrasicolus. Next base: position 21,733 of record NW_026945615.1, on the reverse strand, counting down.
TGAGGCCATCTTTTTTTATCAACACTGGTAAACACAGCCGTGGGAAAAAAACATCAGGTACATTTCTGTGGCATGCCAAAAAGTTGAATATAAAAAAGTGAGCGAATATAAAAGCAGAAGTTTCGTTGTTGTTGTTATTCTTTTTAAAGGTCCGACTCCACCTCCCCCTGAAATTGAAAAGGCTGTTCATTGGCAGAGGATCAGGCTCAGAGTGAAAGATTGGTGATGTTTACAAAAGGTCCAGCGGTGTGAGAGCAAAAAGAATTTCAAAAGTGCCATTTTCCTGAGAAAAGATATTTTTCTTTTCCTGCTCCGACAATACCACTGCTTGTCAAACAGAGAAAGGGAGAAAAACAACCTGTGATTGTGCCTCTATGCATAGACTATGTGCCTACTATCCCAGACACCAGCGTGTTGTTGTCTGTGTGTGTTTTTACTTCTGTGAGTGTGTCAAGAAGGCGGACATGCTACATGTTATTTATAATATTATTCATGTATTGATTTTTTTGTCTTTTCCACCTGTGGTTTCAGCCCGTAACTCTCTGTGTGTGAGTCAGAGATGAGTCTGAGAGGGTGGATTGGGGTGTGTGTTCGACAACAAAACAAGCTCCAGTGGGACAGCTGACGTGACTGTAAGGTGAGGTCTATCTTGCAGATGATCTTTGGCTTGAATTGTACTGTATCTGTGTCTGTGTTTGAGTGTGTGCGTGCATCTGTGCGTGCATGCGTGCATGCATGTGTCAGTGTGTGGATGCCTGTGCTTTGCATATGTGTGTGTGTGTGTGTGGTTGATTTCCTCACAGGGTTTTTTTTTTTTTTTACCATTTTCTCAGTCCAGAGAAGCCGACTTGTTCAGCCTGGGGAATCTGGTCAGGAGGTTGACAGGAACCATAGTCCTGGGAGGTCTGGGACCAGGCAGCACCAGTAGCCCAGTATCCCCTTCCCCCACCTCGGCTGCAGTGGCAGTGGTAGGGTCTTTCTCTCTCCTCACTAGACCCGGTGCCGGGAGCTTGGACTGGGCCTGCACCATCACCATGCTGCCCAGACTGGGCCCCCTGGCCTGGGGCCCCGCGTTGAAACAGGGGAGGCCCCGGGTTGAGGATGGACAGCTGGGTCAGAGACTTGGACTCGGAGCCCTGCAAAGCCCCTTGGCTGAGCCCTGCTGCTCCAGACAGCCTCCCGGGCCGCTCCAGGCAGGAAAGGTGACCTGACAGTGGGCAGGACCTGCGGGTAGAGGAGGGGATGGCAGCGGGGGCGGTGTGTGGCGGGCGTGGAGCGTGAGAAAGAAGAGGAGGAGGAGGTGAGAGGGCATCGTGTGTGTCGTGGATCTTGAGGTGCGTGCTGAGCAGAGGAGGAGGAGGGGAGAGGGCATGGGTGTGGTGGATCTGGAGGTGAGGAGGAGGAGGGGAGAGGGCATGGGTGTGGTGGATCTTGAGGTGAGGAAGAAGAGGAGGAGGAGGGGAGAGGGCATGGGTGTGGTGGATCTTGACGTGAGGAAGAGGAGGAGGAGGGGAGAGGGCATGTGTGTCGTGGATCTGGAGGTGAGGCAGAGGAGGTGGGGGTGAGAGGGCATGGGTGTGTGGTGGATCTTGAGGTGAGGAAGAGGAGGAGGAGGTGAGAGGGCATCGTGTGTGTCGTGGATCTTGAGGTGCGTGCTGAGCAGAAGGCTGAGTTCCTCAGGGTCGGGCAGAGACAAAGACGACCTCAGGGCAGAGGGCACAGAAGCGACGGAT
>NW_026945615.1:0-10000 GCF_034702125.1 Engraulis encrasicolus | reverse complement strand
ACCTTATTTGTTAGCTAGGTAGCCATTTAATGTTAGCTAGTGTTAGAACCAGACAGATGGGTATTCTTATCTCTAATTTTGTGTCTTGTGTGCGAAGAAACGTGAGTAAACTTAATTATTTGATGCCTGCATGTGTTAGGCTACGGTGTATTATTTGGCAGGAGTTGTTTAAACGTTGTGTAATTTCAATCGCAGAGGTAGGTAGGCAGGCCTATTTTGTTTACCCCAAAGTGTGTTACTGTTTTATCTGCAGCTGTTTTATCTGCAGCTATTTTATCTGGATGGTTATTATTGTATCAGCCTACTTGTATTCATAATGCGTTAATATATGTGTATAATGGATGCTTTCTTATAATTATTTAGTCGATTATGAGGGGAAACCTTGCCGTTTTGGTTGGCTATTCTGAACTTGTAATGGGGCATTTGGTATCTAGCTATTAAGTCAGGCTAAATGCATATTTCTCTGAGCGGTGTTGCCGCACGTCCAAGTTTTCCCGGAGTTTTTTGTCTCTGTTTTTTTTTGTGGTCTGTTCGGGAAAATGGAATAACCTACCCGTGAGGTTTTGTACTTCCTCACATTGTCTCCCGTTGTGTAAGTCAATTGGTCTCCAAACCATTCACAAAAGCTGTTTGATTATTTTGATTGACCTGAGGGAGTTCAAACATTAGCGCGAAAGACCATACAACAATGCCAACCATTATCAATCGAAAGGATTAAATGACGTGGTTAGTTTGCCAGGAGGAAAGTTATTTGTCATCTTTGCAACCTCCATTAATGTAGGTGAGTCATGACGATATGTGATCATCAAACACATGGGTTTGATAATGTTGTAGTGCTAGTGCACGTCTGTGGGCACGCACCATTGCTACATCAACCTGTCCCCTTCAGAAATTTAAGAGTAGCTGATGTCCGGAAAAGACCGTGTTTCCAATGTTCTTGTTCCAAAATTGTTGTTCTGCCTTCCATTTAATTCCATGCCCGAGTTTAGTTTCTCCCACATAAATCTTATGGTGAATACCGCCACCTAGTGGACTTTCTCGCGGTACTGCGCCTTCAGCGCAAATCTACTTCCTGGTTAGTTTCCAGTGTTTTCAAGTGTTTTCTGTCGTTAAGACACAGACTTCATCTCTCCCGCAATTTATATATTTTCACACTTGAGCCTTGGACAATATTAGTCTGTAAGTAATCATTTTGTGATGGATGTTGTTTGTAACGAAATTGCATAGATATTTTGATGTATATTTCTATATATTTGCCTCAAGAAGTGATGTTCACTTTCCTGTAAAGTTTGGCTAGTCAGATTCTAGCTAAGCTAGGCCACGTTGTGTTGACTGAAAATAGATCGCTGGGTTGCTTGTAGATTTGTGTGTCGTGCAAATGTTGAAGTAAGTGAAACTGTTGTATGTTTATTTCGTTTTCTGTTAACAGTTTTACAGTAAAGAGAAGTGTTAAGAGATGTATTGAGATTGGAAGTGCAAGTGTACAAAGTGAAAGTGCAAGAGAAAAGTCAGTAAGGAAATGAAAGAAAGAAAATAAAAGGACCGAGTTACACTTCAGCTTGCCTTCTCTTGAACTGTTCGCTAGCTGTCTAGTTCTGCACCAGTAACGCAGACCGAGGGCAGCATAGTTGTCTATATTAGTTCTTGCTTTTCTCCTGATTTGCTTATGGGTTAGCAAATCAGGCATTATGCCTACTGCGGTGGTGTCACATGCAGACCAACACATTTCAAGAATATGTTGTCAGGACTTGTCAACTTGCCAGGTGCATAACTGATTAAGTTGGATGACATATACACATTTTATAGCGCGTCCATTCGAATTTGTAGGCCGAGAAAGTGTTCTATGGTGGTCAACACACTCATTTGAGGGGGCAACTCTGAATACAAGATTGCCCCATTCGCTGCTGAAACCTGGCCGAGGCGGAGTAGATGCTAGTAGGCCTACTTCTAGTATTTTGATGTGTTGCTCTCGAACTGAATGACTCGAATTAACTTTTTTGCGTTTGCGCATGGTGCATCAGCAGTACCAAAAATATATACTATAGTGGACCTCCATGTCATCACTCCTTTTTTGCACTTTGTTAACACACACAAAAGACACAAGGCATCTGTGATGTGAGTGTCCGCAGCTCTCAGCCCCTGCGCTTGGGCGCGATGTGAACAGTGAGAGGATACTGCTGTTCTGCACCAGGACCAGGAACTGGTGTGTGAGCAGTGTGTGAGAGAGGAGCACGAAGATCATGTCACCTGCTCCACTAAGGAGGCCGCGGAGGACCGTAATGAGAGAGAGAGAGAGAGAGAGAGAGAGAGAGAGAGAGAGAGAGAGAATGGTTTTTTTATATACTTATGAACATTATAATTTTGAACCATCTGCCTTCACGTTAAAGCTGGTTGGTTTTAATGAAATATCAGGAAGACATCAAAGTGTACGGCTGTCGTCTTCTCAATGTTGACCATTTCCAAGACAGCGCTTCAGTTTTGAGTCTACACTGTATCACTGTATGTTTTCTCATGATGATGATGCGTGGTTTTTTTTTTACTGAGGTCCTTCAAGATAAGCTGAGGGGTTTAAATGATGAGAGAGTTAGGTTCTTTGTAATGGAAAGACACAGCGTCAAATCATGCATTAAGTTATACATTCTACTGACATGAATGAGTTAAAACAAATAAACATAGGGTTTCTCGTGCACACCAGAAATGTTCTTATGCCCGCCTGAAAATGTTCTGGTTCACACGTGCGCGTCACTTTCCCCTGCGCACCTGAGATTGTAGTTTCTGGTAGGCACGACGTTTCTGGTGTGCATGAGAAACTTTCTAGTAAGGTATTTTTTAAAGGCTTTGTTACATTGCCATTGTACACTACATGCACAAGTATTCCCAGTATTTGTGAAGTCACAAGTATATGAATATGTCAACTACTAAGATGATTGTGTAAATGTGTCTTGTGTGAGCAGAAGCAGTCCTAGCACGCGGAGCGTCTGGTGAAAGCGGAGTTTGAGAAGATCCACCAGTTCCTATGTGATCGTCCTGAAGGAGTAGGAGGACCAGAAAAGCCGCAAGATGAAGGACACCGTGGACAAACTGTCTGGTGACATGGCCTCCCTAATGAACGCCATCAGCACCATAGAGGAGGCCATGGATGCGGATGACGCGCTGTTTCTGAAGGTAGGGACAGTGTGTATTATTGCATTCCATTATACTGTATCACTATTGGCAGACATTTTTGTCCAGGAAAATGTTACAAGCCCTGGAGCAATGTGAAGTTAGGTGCCTTGCTCAAGGGCACTTCAGCCATGGTGAGATGTGATTGACGCTAGATCACGCTAGAATTCTTACTGGCCGGACAAGTGGCTGGCTGCATTGCAGAATACCGGACATTTAGAATATCTAACGGACCTTCCATCATATAGCCAAACACACACTCCCTAATGGGTCAAAGTGGCTAGTAAATTGGTCTTTTTCTGCCAGCAAAACTTAAAAATTCATTAGCATTGGGCCAGTTGGCTGGTGTTAAAGAGCCAGCTGCTTGTATGCATGGGGAGCAAAAGCGCGCTCTCTTTCATGAAACGGTTTTGCAAGCGCAATGCCCTTTGTGTTTACTGTTAAAATACAAAAAAAACCCTGAATTGTTCCTTGACATCAGCCATCTGTGTGAGTCAAGTGAAAGGGAAGCAACTTGATTGGGGAGAACGCCGTGGGGGACGAGAGCGCAAGCAACACTATTGCGTGCTGTTTAGACTATTACACGTTCATTTACATAGGCTATTCATAACTATTTTCGTCTTTGTTCAGTTTCATATCACTGTTGTTTTGTGTAACATTCATTGTTTAAAATGAGCTAATATTATTTACTGATTAATTTTAGTCCTTTTTTTGTCTGACATTTTGGCCAGTCACATTTTATTTTGCTGGTCATTCATGATGCAAAACGGCCAATGTCCGGTCACAGCCGGCTAACGTGAACCCTGCCTACGACAATCTGATTCTACAAGGGGTGTCACGATAACCGGTAATCAGCCACGTTAAAAAGTGCTGACAATAATCATTACAGCTTGAAAAAAAAATACTGTACCGTACCAGATAACCATACTGTACACCATGACACTGTGAGCTTTTTTGACCTCTCCAAAGTCTGCTGATGTTGCCACAGAGGCACACTTTGTTGCCTAACACCTAATTTCAAAGCTGTAGTCAAAGTGAATTGCTGAACCAATAACATGTAATTACATACTGTGATCATTTCCTCCTCATAACTTCAGAATGACAAGCAATTCATGTATTGTGCCTTAAAACATGGGGGTTTTCAGCTTGTGTAGGACTATCAATGCTTTTTGTTCAACTAAATTTTTCAAAATTGCAACATAAGCAAGGCGAGCAATGGAAGTAATTGGCTTTGTATTGAGTCGAAGTTGTATTGAGACAAAAGCGAGGCTAGAGGCAATTAGCGTGACGAGAGCGACAGTTTGTAGGAATATTATTGCCAGTCCGGTAAAGATAGCTGAGTATGTCGGGTAAACTTCACCGCGAGTTTTACCTCCTGTAAGATGTTCTGGAAAAATTACCTCTTTAAAGTTTCAGCTCATGTTAATCACCCACCCCTTGCCGAGTACGGAGGGTCCTATCGTGCATGTGGTTATGTTTGACTGAATATAGCATTGCCCTATCATGCTCATCCCCTGCCAATCGTTTCCCTTGACGACAGGCCCTGATGACCTTTGGCCGCAACACGGCAGGTGGCTGCATGGCGGTGTCGGACGACCTTCTGACCGCGCACTACACAGAGGACTACCAGGAGCAGCAGCTGCCCGACAACCCCGAGCGACTACAGGTATGTAGGGGTGTCACGATAACCAATATACCGTAGCCCGTACACCATACTTGGATCCATGCTAATTTCACATTCAGTATTTAGGAGTCATTCTTCCTTTATGTCATTTCTGTTTCACTTTCATGAAACCACACACATGCATATAGATTACATGTAATTACTGATTTTTCATTATAATAAATCCCCAAGAACCACTTGAACATCTTCAAGTGTGCATTCTGACCGTTACCCCTCAGTGGCCACAACTTTCCGCAAATAACTTATTCATCATATCAAGTTATATGTATTTGTAAACTCCCTGACAACAGAAACATTCATCCCCAGAAAATGACTGCTGTATGTTTTCTGTGTACCCAGTAAATGTTGATGATGGTGCAGCTCCTGTGTGGACATGCTCTGTTACAACAACACAACACAGAGCCAGAAGACGAAGCCGTAACATAGGCAGCAGGTAAGTAATACACGTGATGGCAATATACGTTCATTAACTTCACAACTATGTGTTTGTGTTTAGTTATGGGTTCCGAATAACATTTAGAAACATATTTTTCACAATCGTGTGTGAATGCAGCCACCTCTAATTCTAGTTCTATAGCATTTGTAGGGACCTCAGTAAATGTATAGCCTATTTAGCCATCCCATTTGTGTAAAGGGAGTCAGATAAAGTAAAGCAATTCAATCAGCTGTATCTTGTCCTGATCATCACTATTATTCTTACTCTACATGTTCTAAACAGGCTGCAAGTTGCCTTTCCTTCCCTGTTGAAGCACATTACGGGCGGCTATAAGCAGTGTGCACAATGCATTCCAAATAAGAACACATTTGACATAGAAAACCATAGACTAATCTGCTGTTATCAGAAGTGGTGCCAAAGTATTCTATTGAAATTAACCAAATGCTCAGCAAAATAAAATTAATTATTGCCATTAACATAGCACAGCACGTATAAAGGACCAGTTCAGTCAATTTTTTTTTAACATGCAGTTGTAATGCTCACACTACCTTGGACTTGTCAGTACCTGAGGGTTTTTTTCTTCTTCCGAAATCTTGGTCATTGTAATGGGGGCAGTGCTTTGTTTACATGTCAAAAAAACATTTTTATTTATTCCCAACACCCAAAAACATCCGAAAGGTTATACAACATCAGCAGACAACTAGCAAACAGCGGTACCTTTCGGGGAAATGTTTGGAGTAGTCCTATGCAAAAACATTTTTTTAATGTAAACAAACGCTGCCCCCATTAGAAAAGCTCATCTCGGATAATAATCATATCTCGTGGCATCACCGAGTACTGACAAGTCAAGGGTAGCGTGAGCATATTGAAATTGACTGAACTGGTCCTTTAAGCATACTTGCCCAAGAATATGGCAATAAGAGCACTTTCATCTGTGTGACCTATACATATTCTAGATATTGTGCTATCCTGCAGTTATGTTATGCCCATTCACTTTCATTTGATTTTTAAGTGAAAACAAAAGGATGTACGTGGTCTACACTTCTGTACACAGACTCGTGTGCACAAACAAATCTCAAGACAACCGATCACAAGTTATCTGTAATTGCCAAAAGCGTCTTGGGAAAGACAGCGGGCAGAAGTGATCGTCTGTTTTTAAATACAGCTGATATAAACTCTCCTGACCTTAACCTTAACGGAGCACAGTGGAAGTTGTCTAAACTATATTTCTCAACCTAACCTTTAACTGTCAGTTGCTTTGGTTAAAAGCGTCAGCTAAATGTAATGTACTGTAATCCAGTCCCCCCAGGAAATCGCGATGTTGCGATCGCGTCGTTTTTCGGAACTTCAATGAATTCCCGCGAATTCTGCGCGAGAGCGCAACTTTATTCAATCACCGCGATTTCCCGCAACTTTGAACACTTTGAACCAATCCATGTTGCGCTGACTTCACTGACGTCGACAAACTTCCTTTCAAAAAGGATAATACAATAAAAAATACAATAAAAAAGTAACCTAGCAATCAGTCCCAGCACTTTACTATGCATGTACAAAGTTGTCGGTGAGGGGGAAAAACTAATAAATACGAATGTAGGAAACGCCATGTTCTCATTGCGCGTCTGCTCGCATGGTCACAGGAGGGAAAATGTATGACTACTAGTCTGGCATAACCAATAGGCCTACATTTTTAAAATGTGGTAGGCCTACATAAATATATAGCCTAATTAACACTTCATGACAGTCATCTAGGCTACATTACGCCAAGTATAGGGCTCCTACAACAAGATGTGTTTTCTTTTTTCTAAAGCGGTCCACCTGCTGGACCACTTTGGTGTTTGACTTGTGCGCATACAGAAGGCAACATTTTCCCTCCGAATTGAGATGCGCAAATGCCTTGTCCACAACAAAGCAGTCATTTCCATCCTTCATTGTGAATGCTGCGTGCGTGCCTGGCCGATATAGTAATCTCTTTCGCGCAAATTGGGCTATGGCTGGATCAGGGTTCACGTTAGCCGGCTGTGGCCGGACATTGGCCGTTTGCATGCATGAATGACCGGCAAAATAAAATGTGGCCGGACAAAATGTCCGACAAAAATGACTGCAATCAGTCAGTAAATAATATTAGCTCATTTAAAATAGGCCTACTTAATGTTACAAAAGACCAGTAGGCCTAATATGAAACTGAACAAAACTGAAAATATTTGTGAATAGCCTATGTAAATGAACTTGTCATAAGCAGCACGCAATATTGCTTGCACTCTCGTCCCCATCGTCGTTGTCCCCAGTCACGTTATGCTTATAATCACTTGACTCACGCTGGCTGCTGTGCTGTCGAGGAACGATTCTGTTTTGTTGTGGGCTATTTTTTACCAATATATCAGTGAACACAACAAAGGGCATTGCATTTGCAAAACCGTTTCATGAGAAGTCAAGCCTAACAGATGGGACTCAATGGCATGCGCAGCATTGCATCACTTTCACTTTTACCTCTGCTGAAAAATGGTGGTGGATCTCCAAGTAGGCTACAGCCTACAGAGGGTCAAGTTAAACATTCCAGAGAACGATGGACTCGCCAGAAGTCCCAGTGAAAGTGCATGCAGGGCTTTATAGCCTAACTGTTTTCATCACCGGCCAAAACGTGTAGCCCATATGAGCATCGTTGACAGCTGAGACCTCCGTTCTGCAGGCGACGTGGTGTTTTATAGATAACAATGTCGTCGTCTTTTATATTCACAAGAGCACCAAAATTAATATAATTTCTGAGCATTATTCAGCAAGCACCCTTCACAAAAGGAAATCTGTGAACTCCATCCTCGTTACATTGAATGATGATCATCAGCCGGCGGGAGAACCCAAAAAAAACCTAGGCTATGCCTTCTTTCGAAAGCGACCCCTCTCTCTGCTTTTATTTGTGTTGCTTTTGACAAGCTTGAAAATTAAACGCCGACACAGGCAGGCTATGTGTAGCAGACGACTCACATTAACCAGGATTTCAGTCAGTTCCTGTCGCGCAGCCTCTTCAACTGGACATGCCCAATTCCGCCCGCCTACTTATAGTTAATTATGTATCCACTTTTTTTTAAGTCAGGAATGGATATCGACATGATACGAAGTTTGTATGCTTACAATTTGAAATGGTGATGACATTTAAAACAGAGTCAAACGGCCATAAACAGCATTGTAATGAAGGGTGTCCTAATGGCAGCATGAAAGAGATGGAACTTTTCACGACGACATTCTGGCTAAAAACTCGCCCAGGCAGCTTCCTTGCTTTGCCTAAGAACCAAAATTGTAATATAAAAATGGAAATAATATAAAAACACCAGAGGACTGGAATGTGGCAGTGTCCTTTACTTTCAAGCGTGGGGAAGCACATTAAAAATCGCAACAAAAATCGCACCTTTCACTTCATGCCGCAACAAAATCGCAACAACACAGTAAGAAGCTCCGCAACTTTTATCGTGATTTTCTGGAAATCCTCGTGCACCATCTGGCAATTCCGACCGCGATTTTTTGAGAAAATGCCCGCGATTTCCTGGTGGGACTGATAATCTCTCCCCCACTTTCAGTTGCTGTTGAATGACCGTGCTGACCTCCAAGCTGAGCTATGGCAAGGCAGTGAACACATCAGTGGTAAGCTTCTCCATACACCTTCATTGTCTTTGTCCTCACCCANCGAAATGTGTCCTAAGCTGTTTTGCTCATTATTGCTGAGCATTGTATATTCCTCATAACTCATCGAGACGTGTTAATGCCAAAAGCCCTTTTTGAAAAACAACATTTTGAACCATATTTCACACAAATGATATCTCCACAATATGCACAGACTATGTTTAAAACAATATCTGTTGAACAGACAACATAAAAGTACGTTATATATTAACACTTTTATATTTTATATATTTCTAACTGTTCATTGTCAGAAATTTCTGATCTGCCAATGACATGGTGGCAACTCTGTGAATTTAGGCAAGTACACATAGTTGAGATTCACCTGAGTTCAAAACCCAGAGCATGAGAATGGGGGAAAAAAATTATTTAAATTACTTCCAACATGACATGGCTGTTGGTGCCAGTGGGTCTTGGTTTCGGTATTTTCAGAAACAACTGAATCTACTGGAATATTGAAGTTATTGTGATACACATAAATTAACTAAAATCTTATTCTGTTCTCCAGGTATTTGGACGCAACCAGCTCTCCAGCTGCATCACTGAATCGGTGGAACTGCACAAACTACAAGTCTGCATGTGACTCAGTATACTCCCGGCCGACCACAGTGCAAGATTTATACTACTTATAACAAGGGGACAACATGGCATTCCCCCACATCCTTTCCCATAATTGTTGTCCTTCAATGTTTTTGAAGTATCTGTTTGTATGTGTGGTTTAGTTACTACTTTCTGACCACGTACTATGCAATAGGTGATCTTAACACTTCAGAGTAACAGAAAAAGAATACATATCAGAGCAGGCCAAAATTTTATAAGTAAAGTTATCATAAAGGTTAGAGCAGGCTTCACCCAACATTTTTTACCTCTTCTTTTAAGGGTGCTGACCTAAAATAATTGTAAAACTGAAAAATGAGAAAAGGTTGCACTATGCATAGGTTTCTTTAGTATTACACAGACGCGTTTCGGCGTTTTGCCTTCCTCAGTGTAAAGAAACCTATGCATGGTGCAACCTTTTTTCATTTTTCAAATTATAAACGCCAAACCCC
>NW_026945614.1:0-46647 GCF_034702125.1 Engraulis encrasicolus | reverse complement strand
AATGGTTTGTTAACAGTGGACTTGTTTGTTGATGAAGACTGGATCCCTGACTACTGTAAGTGTTATCTATAGAGGTATGAAGGAGCATACTTTGGAAACATACCTCAGAGGAAGTTGACATGTCTGTGTCTAGGCTGGGCCGGGTTGGTCTTCTTTATACTCCTGTTACAGGCAAAGTTTACTTCAGTGTCACTGCCATTGACCAGACATAACTTTGACTATCCCACTTATGACCAGTGGTGTAGTCTATTCTTAGACTAGTCTAGTCTTAGATAGTTTATTTGTCCTTTCGGAAAATTGTTTTGTGCCATTTTCAGTGCATCTGATACAATTACAAAGACATTACAATAAACAAGAACACAATAGACAAACACAACCCCCCCCCCTCCCTCTATAGGACAAGAAGACAGGTTGACAAAAAAACCCAACTTAAACACAGTAAAGTGCAGTTATTCAGTACCAAAGTGCAATGTGCTATTCAGTCTAAGTTACAGTTGTCTTATTGAACATAGATATACTAGTAGGTATAAATGATCGGCGGGCTCTGTTTGTCTTAAATGAAGGCATCCTAAACCTCCTACCTGAGGGCAACAACTCATATGCTTGCTGTAAGGGGCGTGAGAGATCCTCACATATGGTATTTGCCTTCTTTACCACCCTTGCTTCAACAGTCAAGGCCATGCTATTTAGTGGCTGGCAAGCAATCTTGCTGGCCATGTTGATTATCTTATGAAGCTTATTTTTATTTACAACAGACAGGGAGAACGCAGGCATACGCAGTATACCCACTTCAAAATTTCTGGGATTTCAGTATACCCACATAAAATTAATTGATGCATTATTTAGAATAGCACAAACATATACAGTATACCCACTTCAAAAAATGCCCAAATATACAGTATACCCACCACAGAAAAGTAGACTACACCACTGCTTATGACACCATCTGTAGAGAATAGAAGGGGAGTAGTAGAATTGCCCCGCCAGGACTCGAACCCAGACCTTCGGGGGTAACATGGGGGCTGAGCTGACCAGTATGGTGCCCCAGAAGGTTCGAGTTTGAATCCCGGTGGGGCAACTCTACTCCCCTTCGCTACACTACCTTGGATACATATACAGGCATTTACAGGTGTTGTTTTGGGGTGTGACAGCATTACCTGAGGTACAGGAGTGTTGTAGAAAGTTTTCTCCTTGTACACTCTCACGCCTTTCCCCTCTGGGTTGCTGACGCATTGCACTGGCACCTACAAAGCACATGGATGAAATGGGTAAGGTTGCACAATTGGATACAAATAATAGCTAAGGGTGTAGCAGTAAATCAAGTCAGCTTTTGTTGTGACTTTCTTCATATGCGCAAGTCATACAAGGAAAATGAAATTATGTTTCTCTCTCTATACCATGACACCATAAACATACACAGGACTGACAAAGTGCAAGACAGGACAGGTAACAATGATGGACTGGTAACAACAAATGATTAATAATAAATACAATGAACATTTAACATTAAACATTCAACATGTAGACAAAGGTGGGATAAAAAATAGTATGGAAGCCATTACAATAATAAGACAATAATAATACTGACAGTAGCAATACTAACAGTAATTACACAATAGTTAGATCCGGTCAATTTATTTTGCGATATCTGATTGGATGAGACGCGTTCTACTGGCATTCTACGCGTCGGTAAGGAGGATGATGTCTAGGTGGACATCATCCCCGGAGACTCATCACACCTAATAATCACTCCGCCGTCGATAGAATGTAACCAGGGTTGCGCATTTTGAACTCGCCATCTCATTGTCTGCTGCGGAGAAAGTGAATGTAACCAGGGCCGCATAGTTTGAACTCACCATCATTCTATTCCATTGTTCTATGCTGGACTAAGTTTCATCAATGGGGGGAGGGGGGGGGGGCAACAAGCAGCGCTGGTGCTTTGTATGTTGCAGGATCCAGGCAGTTCTAGTTAGTGGAGGACTGAGGTAGTTCAGGTAAGGTGCAGCACCATAGGTGCTCTGTGTGTGTGTATGTGTGTGTGTGTGTGTGTGTGTGTGTGTGTGTGTGTGTGTGTGTGTGTGTGTGTGTGTGTGTGTGTGTGTGTGTGTGTGTGTGTGTGGTACAGGTGCAGTCATGTGGGTGTGGGGGTGTTGGGAGAGAGGTCGGGAGGGAGTTCAGAGGGAGAGAGGGAGGGGAGGGAGTTCAGCATTCTGATGGTCTGGTGTACGAAGCTTTCTGTGAGCCTGGCGGTTCAGGACCGTAGGCTTCTGTATCTCTTCCCAAAGGGCAGGAGGCCGATCAGTTTGTGTGCAGGGTGGGTCGCATCTCTCACGACTGTGAGGGCTTTGCGGGTGAGGCGGGTGGTGTAGATGTCTTGGAGGGAGGGGAGGGGTGCATTGATGATTTTCCCAGCTTCATTCACTATGCGCTGCAGGGCTTTCCTGTTGTAGTCAGTGCAGCTTCCGCCCCATACAGTGATGCAGCTGGTAAGGATGCTCTCAATGGTCCCCCTGTAGAAGGTAGTCATGATGGCTGGTAGGGCACTGGCGTGCTTCTGTTTGCGCAGGAAGTAGAGGCGTTTCTGGGCTTTCTTGACCAGTGATGCAGTGTTGGTGGTCCAGGAGAGGTCTTCAGTGATGTGCACTCCAAAGAATTTTGTGCTGCTAATCACAGCTTCCATGATGATACGATTCAATATCGATTTCTTCAGGCAGCGATCCGATTATTTTTTCAATACAGAACGCCCCACGATACAATTCAATTCAATTCTTCCCAAGTATTCCACTTCTATTATGTTGCACAATTGACAGCTAGGCCACTGTACAGGGCCCAGTGAATCGATTATTTTGATACTTAAAGGACCAGTTCAGTCAATTTCAATATGCTGTTGTATTGCTCACGCTACCCTTGACTTGTCAGTACCCGGTGATGCCACATTTTTCGGCTCAGTCCTTTCCGAGATATGAGCAATTCTAATGGGGGCAGCGTTTGTTTACATTTTTAAAAAATGAAACATAGGCCAACTCCAAATATTTTCCCAAAAGGTACTGCTGTTTGCTAGTTGTCTGCTGATGTTTTATAACCTTTTGGATGTTTTTGGGAAAAAATAAAAATGTTTTTTTCGAAATGTAAACAAAGAGCTGCCCCCATTACATTGACCAGGATCTCGGAAACGGCTGAAGAGGAAGAAAAAAAAATCTCAGGCACTGACAAGTCCAGGGTAGTGTGAGCATTACAACTGCATGTTGAAATTGACTGAACTGTCCCTTTAAGAATACCCCACGATACGATTTGATTCAATAGTCAGCTGTTGGATCGCTGCATATTGATTATTATTTACACCCCTATAAGGGTGGTTTGTTATTTCATGCCAACATAAATGTTACGTGCAAAAAAAATATTTTCAACAAATTTAAGCTCTGTCCACCTTACCTGGGGTATAGGAGTGTGGTAAAATGTGTTGTCCTCGTACACTCTCACTCCTGTCCCTTCTGGGTTACTGACACATTGCACAGCAGCCTGAAAACATAACAAGGGAATCTCAAACACTTACACTTGGAAAATACGAAACATAAGTGGGGGGTGGTTATTTGACACATTCAAGTAATGTGCAGAAGTTATTTTTCTCGACAAATGTAACTGTAGCCCCTTAATGCACTCTGTACCTCCAGTGGAATGCATAGCTATTGAATAGTTAACTACCATAGTACTACTCTACTATGACATAACACAGGGCCTTTAGTAATGGCCAAGTAAAGACTTGGACATTGCCACTCTGGTAATAACAGCAAATGTATCACAGCATTTCTTGATAGGTTAAAAAGTTGACTAAGAAATCATATTGGACAAGTTATGAATTAGTCATACAGCCCTGATATAGTGCCAGAGATGTTGTGATGTGCTGTTGTGTGGTATGCATGTATGCATTAAAAGTATGCATGTAATTCAATAGTGTGGATATGAGTTTGGTCAGTGTGTGACACATACACTAGGCTGCACGTGTCCTGTATCATCGAGGACCAAGAGGCCAGCCATGCCATCCATAACTCTTCAGTTTCACACCTGGTGATGACAGAAAAGTTAAGAACATTCTCTTGTCAGGGGATTTCATTTTATATCCCAACCAGGTCCGGATTAAGATGGTCTGGGCTACTGGGCTACAATTTTGTGTCAGATTTACATACACAGTCAGTGTCATAATGACGATGTCTACCAAATATACAAAGCGGATTCCGAAAAAGTTGGGACACTTTGTATGTTGTGAATAAAATAAAAATGCTGGCATTTTCAAAACATCCAATAGTAGGTAGAGCATTATGTACCGACAACATATCAGTTGTTAAAGTCAAGCAGAATTATTGTTTTGAGGTAATTATGTTATCATTTCAAATTTGACCCATGCAACAAATCTCAAAAAAGTTGGGACAGGGCCAAAACATGTTGTAATAGTTGGATAATTCTAAAAATAACACAAGGAAGAATATTTTAAAAGGAACTATATTGACTGCCAACATGAATGCACAAATAAAATACCTTCACAGAGAGGCTGTGGCACTCAGAAGCGAAGATTTTGAGGGGCTAATTACTTATCTATTACACAGAAAGATTGAATTATCAAAATTGCAGGCATATAAGGCCTATTTCCGTAATATAGATTTCTGTTTAATCATTGCATGAGTTATGAGATCATGACATACTCGTCGTCAATAAGCAAACTATGACACTCCAACAATGACAGCTCTCGAAAAAATGACCATAAACACAACACTTGATTAATGCACATGATGCAGACATTAAACAGTGTTGCATGCGGGAAGCTCATTCTAGATGGACCTAGGAGACATGTGAACCTGTCCTCTGATTACAGAATGGAAAATATTTCATCCTTTTTTAAAATCTAGGAGTCATGCACCCTCCAGGTTATATAGAAAATCAATACTTCAGCTTGGTTTAGTTTTCAGTCTTAAAGAGAGCATATATGATGGTAAGGGGATGCAAAGGTGCCTTGGTTATGGTCTTCTTGCTCATGTAGAGCATTAAAATGAATGTTGAATGATATATACAGACTTTAAACAGCATACATAGCTACCAAGGCATTATATTTTGGAGCACCGCCTTTAGATATTGCCCCATAACGGTGGCAAATGTCAATCTCTTCTATGTTCCATAATAAGAGTAAACAGGTCACAAAATTGTTTTCTTGCAGTCAGGATATGCCACATATTAAGCAAAACAAAAAGGTAAACAAGTTGAAGAACACACCTATCAGTTGAGCTGCTGAAATCATGTCTCGCACATCAAAATATTTATTTTTTGAATGAAATTATGCCATCAGTCAAAGTATTCAACTGTTCAGTCTCATCCCTTGTGTTGTGTTTAGTCTTATCCAATATAAAAAGCATTTTATTGGCCCTGTCCCAACTTTTTTGGGATTTGTTGCAAGGGTGAAATTTTAAATGACCACATAATTACCTGAATACAATAATTCTATTTGACTTCAACAACTGATATGTTGTCTGTATATGATGTTCTACCTTATTAACCTATTGAATGTTTTGAAAATGCCACAATTTTGATTTTATTCACAAAATACAAAGTGTCCCAACTTTTTTGGAATCCGCTTTGTACTCAACATGTCAGATTAATTTCTCAATATTGCATCTTTGTCACAATTCGGCATTTTTTTCACTGTTGGCCAAACGGTAGCTCCCTGGCAGGTGCCCCCCCGCCCCCTAGGTTGTAGCCATATCTAGCCTGTGCATGAACAAGGCCCGAACACATATTTCATCTGGCTCACACATAGGACCAGGCCATGTTGACTCATTTTGGGCGTATTTAAACAGAACAACACTAGAGGTCACTATAGGCCATTTTATTTCTAAAGCGCATTTCCTACACATAGTAGGCCTGATTCAATGTGCTGTACAGTGGTAAAAAAAACATGCAAAAACAACAACATAAAAGCACACAACAAAAGCAACGCAAGAGGGTGGTATCAGTCGCTTCGGTAAGAAATCTCCAGTCACATCTGGAACAAGAATGAGCTCTAATATAACAAATCCTATCCTGAATTAGAAGTGTTGAATTGCCTCTGATGTAGGCGCCTAGATCTAAAGGCCTATCTGTAGGCTAAACGAGTTCAATGATTAAGTAGCCTAGGCCTAGTAGAAAACTAAATTGCCTATGCTATTGTTTTAAATAAGTGTGATTTAAACGATCGTGGATGATGTGTCGTTCAATTAACAGTAGGGCCTAAGCATGCGGTCTTGACCTGTATTGAACTTAAATTCAATGTGTCTTGCACCGTAAACAATATTCAGGCGTCTGATGTTATTGTCGAGCCTTTTAATCAACCTGCTTTGAGCAGCAAGTGACACCACAACAACCATGTAAAAGTAAAACAGGCGTGCGTAAAAGCCCTCCGCATATTTTCTCAGCCTCCACTGCGCGACCCAAATCGGCACCCCGTCGACATCCGATGAAAAACACTTTTTTAAAAGTCTTAGGCCACTTACCGTTTTGCGTGCGCCGAGGGTGCTTACTAGTCAAGGAGCCTAAAAAGTCCCGTGGGATTTTTTTGATGAAAGCAAGCCACCCATCCAACTGTCTCAAGGACACCCCAAATAACAATAAAAAACATGTTGGCAGTCTGAAATATTGTGCTGGGAAAAATTGTGAAGCATATAAGAAAATAACAACATTTTGGTCTCCAAAAATAGGACTTTGCAAAAACGCCTAGGCATACCCACATATAAAATGGTGTAGAAAACACAAATTTTGATATTTTGTTTTCAAATTTGAAATACAAGTTGTTCAGACTTGTGGCCTTTATTCCATTATGTCTATAACCTGATACATTACAGTAAAAGGACTATTTAATGTCTATGTATATATTTTTTTTCTTTGGCGAGGGGAAAAAATGACAAAAACTTCAAAATATAAAGAGTTCCCAGTTTTCAGCAGAACCCTTTACAGTGAAACTGACAATAGATTACAAAACTAGAGGGTGTCTGCTTTCCAAAATGGGTGTTTTCATCTCAATAGCACAAAGGGTTGGGATACAGCAACCATTTCAATTTGGAGAGGCGTTTTCAGGCGTTTTTCAGGCAAATCTGTCGGAATGCGAAGGGGTTAATTATGCAAGCTAGTAATAAATGGTGAAAATAATGATTTGTTTATTATGCTATTCGTTGCTGAAAAGTCTGATAACTGAAGTAGTGGTCTGATAACAGTAATCTTTTCTGGAATGAATACGTTTATTGACTCGGCATAGAAATAAAGGCATCATCTTATGTTTGTAGACTAAATCAACTGAAAATCACAATGAACTCCAATTCACAATGTATATTATAAATGTGATGTTACACATTACGCAATGAGTGTCATGCTTTCAGTTAGCACACAGTTTATATGAAGTTTTCAACATCGTCCTCGTCATCTCCTGAGTCTTCATCCTCTTCATCATAGAGTGATGTGGTGGGCTGCTCAGGATTGTCACATCCCTCACTAGGTCACAGGCACATAACTCTGTGCAGCCGAGTCCTGCTTTACGACATGAACACCTCGCATTGTCACACTTGGATTTTGAACAGCCGCACTTCACCAGCTGTATGACCGCATTTGGTGCAGGCTGTTCCTTGGTCATCACTGGAACCCATACATCGTCTTCCAAGTTCCAGCCATAGTCCTGTGGCGATGGTACCTCTGGGTTTGGAACAGTGTCATTGTTCCAGATCATTGCTTGGTAGTGTGCCCGCAAGATTGCTTGTTGCAGTGCAGCTTGTGTAGGTGGCAACCTCTCTGACTCGGCCTGTTTCTTTGTGAATAGCCACCATCTCAATTTTTCCATCTTGGTAGTCTTGGTCCCTGGCAGGTAAACCTTGCAGAGAAACTCTTCGAGACCATCATATATGGCATCACTTGGCCAGCGCATGGTTCCCAGACTTGTCAATGCAGATATCTCATTGCTGTCATCCCTTGCGTCACGGAAGATCTTCCAGAAAGCAAGTTTGCCTCTGCCAGCAAAGCCCTCTGTGTTATCAGTTCCACTAGAGGCATGCAATCCTGGCAAAGAAGCTGCCTTGTTTGGCCCCAGAGCTTCGTAGATGGGTCCCAGAGGAAAGACACGTTGCCACGACACGAATGACCCCCGTCCGCCCCGGCCGTGAAGACAAAGATGGAACTCACTGGCTATCTTGCTGAGAAGATGCTGGTGAAGGCTCATGCAGAAGAGAAGCAGATGGTTGTTGCATGGGGTTCACAGTGCCGAGCTACTCACAGGAATGTCGACCACCTTCATAGTCAGCAGGAAGAGGCCGACACTAAACTTCTCCTGCATGCTGCTGAAGCAACTGCAAGTGGGGCTTCAATCATAAACATTCACTCACCTGATACCGACGTCTTTGTTCTGGCTCTCCGCCGGTATCCTGAGTTATGCACCAAGACCAACTTTGTGACTGGAGTTGGTACGGAGCGACGTGTCATTCCTCTGGGACCCATCTACGAAGCTCTGGGGCCAAACAAGGCAGCTGCTTTGCCAGGATTGCATGCCAACAATGACACTGTTCCAAACCCAGAGGTACCATCGCCACAGGACTATGGCTGGAACTTGGAAGACGATGTATGGGTTCCAGTGATGACCAAGGAACAGCCTGCACCAAATGCGGTCATACAGCTGGTGAAGTGCGGCTGTTCAAAATCCAAGTGTGACAATGCGAGGTGTTCATGTCGTAAAGCAGGACTCGGCTGCACAGAGTTATGTGCCTGTGACCCCAGTGAGGGATGTGACAATCCTGAGCAGCCCACCACATCACTCAATGATGAAGAGGATGAAGACTCAGGAGATGACGAGGACGATGTTGAAAACTTCATATAAACTGTGTGCTAACTGAAAGCATGACACTCATTGCGTAATGTGTAACATCACATTTATAATATACATTGTGAATTGGAGTTCATTGTGATTTTCAGTTGATTTAGTCTACAAACATAAGATGATGCCTTTATTTATATGCCGAGTCAATAAATGTATTAATTCCAGAAAAGATTACTGTTATCAGACCACTACTTCAGTTATCAGACTTTTCAGCAACGAATAGCATAATAAACAAATCATTATTTTCACCATTTATTACTAGCTTGCATAATTAACCCCTTCGCATTCCGACAGATTTGCCTGAAAAACGCCTGAAAACGCCTCTCCAAATTGAAATGGTTGCTGTATCCCAACCCTTTGTGCTATTGAGATGAAAACACCCATTTTGGAAGGCAGACACCCTCTAGTCTTGTAACCTATTGTCAGTTTCACTGTAAAGGGTTCTGCTGAAAACTGGGAACTCTTTATATCTTGAAGTTTTTGTCATTTTTTTCCCCTCGCCAAAGAAAAAAATATATACATAGACATTAAATAGTCCTTTTACTGTAATGTATCAGGTTATAGACATAATGGAACAAAGGCCACAAGTCTTGTATTTCACAACTTGTATTTCAAATTTGAAAACAAAATATCAAAATTTGTGTTTTCTACACCATTTTATATGTGGGTATGCCTAGGCGTTTTTGCAAAGTCCTATTTTTGGAGACCAAAATGTTATTTTCTTATATGCTTCACAATTTTTCCCAGCACAATATTTCAGACTGCCAACATGTTTTTTATTGTTATTTGGTGTGCCCTTGAGACATCTGAATGGGTGGCTTGCTTTCATCAAAAAAATCCCACGGGACTTTATTTCGGTGAAAATGCTCCCTGACTATACTGAGCTCAGTCAAAAGGATGCTGCCGATTGTCAAAGGGCTGCATTCTACCAGGTAGAACCTGGCAGGTGCGTAAAGAACTCTTGATTGGTTGGTTGAATTACAACGCTGCATGGAAGTGGAACGTTCATTGGCCAGAAAATTGGCCAGCCTGGCTACAGAAGTTGGAATTCCGCTTGTGTGCGCTCGCACGCACAGACATCATATATGAAGACTAGATACGTCATCGCGTATTTCAAGCACGTCCGCACAGGTCGGCCATATTAGAGCAGCCTAAACTCTCCACAGACCCTCCGTTACACCTGAAGTAAAGTGAAGAGTTGAAACGTTGGGATAGGCCTACTTAAAAATGTATTCTGTTGCTTCGCTGAAATATTGACACGTGTTTATAAATGGTAGGGCTCCTTAAAACTTAAGTGTAGACTGGGGTAAAACGCCCAGGAGAGTAATAGGCCTATACTTCCCACTTAACCTCTTTGTTCAAAAAATTACATAGATCTACAGCTAATACACATTTTAATCATTGCTGTGCATTACGTTGACGGCATGGATATATTCATTGCATCAAATTATAGACGACAGAGATGACGTACTGGAAGAGAGATGTAGCCTACAGCGCAACAAGTTAATTCTATCTGGATGGCTTTAGCGTCACGACTCATTTTGAACACAGGGTGGAGCTGTCGAAACCAAAGTAGAATGTAGACTAAAGTGAACGTTTATTTGTTATTTTACTGAATATATAAAAGATTACTTTGTGCATTTGTTTATGTGGTCTATTTAATTACCTGAATAAGCCTACTGAATTATATTATACATGATTTTAGACCTATGAACATTATAATATAATGTAATATAATATAATAATAATGTGGATATGCATCACTATGCAGTATCAACATATACTTTCGTTTGGAATTTTTTATACTGTGTAAAAAACCAACCCTTTCGAAAATCAAAATAAATTTGAGGGAATTATGGCCATCTGAAGAGTATACAACACCAAAAACTCACTGCAACTGGTTGAGCCAGCAGGCTGCTCTAACATGGCCGCCATGCGCGGACGTTCGGCTTGCATGACGGGAACGCGGACGACGCATCTAGTCTTCATATATGATGTCTGTGCTCGCACGTCTGACTCACCTGCGCTGGTTGTTCTGAATTGTCATAACAGCGCGTGGGACGTGGTTCCCTTGTTTCTTATCGCGGGAGACGTACGTGCTCTGCCAGGTTCAGGGGACTCATTGCTGCACATGAAAGCTCCGTAATAAACTTTTCACGCAAATATTCAGTAGGGCCTACGTGTAGGCTGCTAATATAGCCTATTGAACATAAAAAGAGCATAGGCCCACTAAATGTCATTTGAAATCGGACAGACAAAAACTGTGAAACAAGGAAGACAATGTCGACCCCGCACAATTAGATAATTCTAATTGTTCATTATTATTATTGCAGGGCTGGACTGGGATCTGAAAAGGGCCCGGGCCCTTTTTGACACCTGAGGGCCCGAAACTGATGCCTATCGGTAGGCCTATTTATGACATTGTATATAATATAGCCTATTAAAAAGCTCACACGAAAAAATGCTTCATCACTACTCACAATAACCTTCTTGGGGAGATGGTCACAGTGTAATTTACCCTCATGTTCCCTTCATCCTGCATGTGAAGTTCTGAGTATGTTTGAGGGTAGGAGATAGAGAGAGGTGGACAACTAACTCTATTTTCCTGATTATTTTCCTGGCCAGTGAATCTCAATATAAAAGTATTCATACCATTTTCCTTAAGCAAAAACTGAAAACAGGTCCTACAGACACAAACACCTTAACATTGATAAGCAAAGCCATATTTCACACACACACACACACACACACACACACACACACACACACACACACACACACACACACACGCACACGCGCACACACGCACACACACACAGAAATGGACACCATATATAATAGGCCTAATAATAAAATGTAAAAAAAAATATAGCTGCAAGCAGCAATGCGGGGCCAAGCAGTAAACTTGCCCAAGTCGCCACTGCAACAAAATTAACTGCAGCGCCCCCTTTAGGCCAAATCTCACCAATGTTGGTGTGCAATCTTTGGAGGGGAAGGTGATCATGTACACCAAGTTTAGTTTGAACAGAGACTGCAGGGGCTGGGGCAGTGGGGCTTTGGTTGACACTTTAAAGCAATAGCAGAACTACGCACACACATAAGCTCTCGTCTCTTGTGTGTCCAGGCCCCCTGCCGAGAATGGTGTCAGTGAACGTGCGCAGCCGGTGCCAGAGGGGACAGAGAGATGAGAAAAAATCCCTCCATTCTTTCCACAATTTTGAATGGTTGCTGTGAGCTGATAGTTTTTTCAATCGTTACGAAAATCCATACCTGGGTGCAACATAGTGTGAAGATGACCTGTGTACCAATATTTTGAAAATTGGAAGTACGGTTCAAAAGCTACAGGTAAAAATGTAGCTAAAACTTTGACCTGTTGGTGGCGCTACAGAGTTTGAGCTGGGGATCTGATTTTTTTTGTGGTACGTCATGGGATGGACTACTATGTATGTACAAAATCCCAGCCTAATTCGACAAACGGTTGCTGAGATATGACCTCACTTCCTGTTTTGCCACTTTTACGACAATTTTGATTGGCTGTCACAGCTAAACGATAAAAGATATCCAATATTCCTTGAGATCCCATGTGTAGCTCAGTCCAGAGATACTATATACCAAGTTTCGGGCGAATTGGTCAAAAATTGCGGGAAAATTAACATTTTTATTGAATTTTACAAAATTCAAAATGGCGGGAAAACTATCCTGGCGGAAAATGACGTCATAGGGTGCGTTGGATTCGTCTTGGCCCAAGGATTCCAGGGATACCAAGTTTATGAAAATTGGCCCAGCGGTTCAAAAGTTACAAGCAGAAATGTACCTGCAACTTTGACCTGCTGGTGGCGCTAGAGCGTTGGGACTGGGGACCTATAAATCGCTGTGGGTAATGCTGAGACTGTCCCTAATGTGTGTGCCAATTTACAGCATTTTCCTACCTACGGTTCTATGGGCTGCCATTGACTTGCTAAGGAGAATTATGGTGACATAATAATAAATATAGCTGCAAGCAGCAATGCGGGGCCAAGCAGTAAACTTGCCCAAGTCGCCACTGCAACAAAATTAACTGCAGCGCCCCCTTTAGGCCAAATCTCACCAATGTTGGTGTGCAGTCTTTGGAGGGGAAGGTGATCATGTGAACCAAGTTTAGTTTGAACAGAGACTGCAGGGGCTGGGGCAGTGGGGCTTTGGTTGACACTTTAAAGCAATAGCAGAACTACGCACACACATAAGCTCTCGTCTCTTGTGTGTCCAGGCCCCCTGCCGAGAATGGTGTCAGTGAACGTGCGCAGCCGGTGCCAGAGGGGACAGAGAGATGAGAAAAAATCCCTCCATTCTTTCCACAATTTTGAATGGTTGCTGTGAGCTGATAGTTTTTTCAATTGTTACGAAAATTCATACCTGGGTGCAACATAGTGTGAAGATGACCTGTGTACCAATATTTTGAAAATTGGAAGTACGGTTCAAAAGCTACAGGCAAAAATGTAGCTAAAACTTTGACCTGTTGGTGGCGCTACAGAGTTTGAGCTGGGGATCTGATTTTTTTTGTGGTAGGTCATGGGATGGACTACTATGTGTGTGAAAAATCCTAGCCTAATTCGACAAACGGTTGCTGAGATATGACCTCACTTCCTGTTTTGCCACTTTTACGACAATTTTGATGTGTTGTCACGGCTAAACGATAAAAGATATCCAATATTCCTTGAGACCCCATGTGTAGCTCAGTCCAGAGATACTATATACCAAGTTTCGGGCGAATTGGTGAAAAATTGCGGGAAAATTAGCATTTTTATGGAATTTCACAAAATTCAAAATGGCGGGAAAACTATCCAGGCGGAAAATGACGTCATAGTGTGCGTTGGATTCGACTTGGCTCAAGGAATCCAGGGATACCAAGTTTATGAAAATTGGCCCAGCGGTTCAAAAGTTACAAGCAGAAATGTACCTGCAACTTTGACCTGCTGGTGGCGCTAGAGTGTTGGGGCTGGGGACCTGTAAATCACTGTGGGTAATGCTGAGACTATCCCTAATGTGTGTGCCAATTTACAGCATTTTCCTACCTACGGTTCTATGGGCTGCCATAGACTTGCTAAGGAGAGGAAAGAGGTGACATAATAATAATAAGAATACCAGCTAAAACAGTAGGGGCCTTCGCCAGCTTCGCTGCTTGGCCCCTAAATATAGCTGCAAGCAGCAATGCGGGGCCAAGCAGTAAAGTTGCCAAAGTCGCCACGGCAACAAAAGGAGCTGCAGTGCCCCCTTTGGCCCAAAATGTTGGCAATGTTGGTGTGCATTCCTCGGAGGGGAGTGTGATCACATGAACCAAGTTTAGTTTGAATCCGTTGAAGAGCTGCAGAGATATGAGCTCATTTCCTGTTACCTGTTGGTGGCGCTAGAGAGTTTGAGCTTGGGGTCTGGATTTTTTTGTGGGAGGTCATGGGATGGACTAGTATGTGTGCAGAAAATCCTAACAGAATTTGACAAACGATTGCTGAGGTATGACCTCACTTCCTGTTTCACCACTTTTACCACAATTTTGATTGGCTGTCACCCTCAAACGATAAGAGGTATCAAAAAATCTTTGAATACCCCAAAGAAAATCAGTGCCAAGATGAAGTGTACCCTTTTGTAGGGCATTCTGACCAAAATTGTAGGACAAGTAGTATTTTTATTGAATTTCACAAAATTCAAAATGGCAGACTTTTTTCTTCCGGTTGACATGAAGTCATATAGTGCGTTGGATTCGGCTTGGCCCAAGGATTCTATTGATAGTATTATTTTCAAAATTAGGCATACGGTGTAAAAGCTACAGGCAAAAAATGTAGCTAAAAATTTGACCTGTTGGTGGCGCTACAGAGTTTGAGCTGGGGGTATAATTTTCTTTGTGGTAGGTCATGGGATGGACTACTATGTGTGTAAAAAATCCTAGCCTAATTCGACAAACGGTTGCTGAGATATGACCTCACTTCCTGTTTTGCCACTTTTACAACAATTTTGATTGGCTGTCACGGCTAAACGATTTAAGATATCTTATATTCCTTGAGACCCCTTACAAACCTCAGTACAGAGATACAATATACCGAATTTCGGGCGAAATGTTCAAAAATTGCGGGAAAAATAGCATTTTTATTGAATTTTACAAAATTCAAAATGGCGGGAAAACTATCCAGGCAGAATGACGTCATATGGTGCGTTGGATTCGTCGTGGCCCAAGGATTCCAGGGATACCAAGTTTATGAAAATTGGCCCAGCGGTTCAAAAGTTACAAGCAGAAATGTACCTGCGACTTTCACCTGCTGGTGGCGCTAGAGTATTGGGGCTGGGGACCTATAACTCGCTGTGGGTAATGTTGATGCTGCCTCAAATATGTGTGCCAATTTACAGCATTTTTCTATGTATGGTTCTATGGGCTACCATAGACTTACAGTGAATTTTACAAAATTCAAAATGGCGGAATTTCCCTTCTGCGTTGACATAACTTCATATAGTGCGTTGAATTCGGCTTGGCCCAAGGATTCTAGTGATAATAATATATTTTACATTGTGCATATGGTTTAAAAGCTACAGGCAAAAATTAGGCTAAAACTTTGACCTGTTGGTGGCGCTACAGAGTTTGAGCTGGGGATCTGATTTTTTTTGTGGTAGGTCATGGGATGGACTACTATGTATGTACAAAATCCCAACCTAATTCAACAAACAGTTGCTGAGATATGACCTCACTTCCTGTTTTGCCACTTTTACAACAATTTTGATTGGCTGTCACGACTAAACGATAAAAGATATCCAATATTCCTTGAGACCGCATGTGTAACTCAGTCTAGAGATACTATATACCAAGTTTCGGGCAAATTGGTCAAAAATTGCGGGAAAAATAGCATTTTTATTGAATTTCACAAAATCCAAAATGGCGGGAAAACTATCCTGGCGGAAAATGACGTCATAGGATGCGTTGGATTCGTCTTGGCCCAAGGATTCCAGGGATACCAAGTTTATGAAAATCGGCCCAGCGGTTCAAAAGTTACAAGCAGAAATGTACCTGCAACTTTGACCTGTTGGTGGCGCTAGAGCGTTGGGGCCGGGGACCTATAAATTGCTGTGGGTAATGCTGAGCCGGGCCCGAATGTGTGTGCCGATTTTCAGCATTTTCCTACGTACGGTTCTATGGGCTGCCATAGACTTACAGTCGGAGAAGAATGGTGACTGAAGAATAAATATAGCTGCAAGCAGCAATGCGGGGCCAAGCAGTAAACTTGGCAAAGTTGCCACGGCAACAGAAGGAACTGTAGCGCCCCCTTTGGCCCAAATCTCGCCAATGTTGGGGTGCATTCCTTGGAGGGGAAAATGGGGAGAGAGACGGGGAGGGTCGGCAAAGGACCTGGGCTGGGAATCAAACCCGGGTCAGCCGCATGATAAACGAGTGCCCTACCGGTTGGCCACGGCAGGGCCTGTGCTGCCCTTGATTTATATTGAGTAACACATTTCCATTCCCTCTCAAATTAGTCTATAAAATATCAGCAAGTAATTTCTATACTTGAGAGGCTTGCTTTTTGGACAGCAATTATAATCCTCTGTGATCATTCTATTTAGTAAAATTGTTTATATGACATACAATATTATGGAAAAGAATCAGGAGCCTACTGAAAATAGATATGGTCTTTGAAATCCTAAACATAAGAATCCTATAGGCTGCAATGTAATGTTGGCCAGTCTTTTGAGAGACTGGTCTGAGGAATTAGTGTACATAGAAGTAACGTGTGTGTGTGTGTGTGTGTGTGTGTGTGTGTGTGTGTGTGTGTGTGTGTGTGTGTGTGTGTGTGTGTGTGTGTGTGTGTGTGTGTGTGTGTGTGAGTGTGTGAGAGACAGAGGAACCGAGAGAACAACAATGGTCTCCCCCCCCCCTCTCCCTCTCTCTCTCTCTCTCTCTCTCTCTCTCTCTCTCTCTCTCTCTCTCTCTCTCTCTCTCTCTCTCTCTCTCTCTCTCTCTCTCTCTCTCCCTCTCCCCTTCCCTCTCTCTCCCTCTCCCCCTCCCCCTCCCTCTCCCTCTCCCTCTCCCTCTGTCTGNGTGTGGGGGGTGAGGGGTTGTGTGCAGGGCCTGGGTCAGTGGGGCTTTGGTTGACACTAGAGCAATAGCAGAACTACGCACACACCTAAGCTCTCGTCTCTTGTGTGTCCAGAGACCCCCTGCTGAGAATGGTGTCAGTGAACGTGCGCAGGTGCCGTTAGCAAAGGGGACAGAGAGATGAGAAAAATCCCTCCATTCTTTCCACAATTTTGAATGGCTGCTGTGAGCTGATAGTTTTTTCAATCGTTACAAAAATCCATACCTGGGTGCAACATATAATACAATACAATATTTTGAAAATTGGGAGTACGGTTAAAAAGATACAGGCAAAAATGTAACTAAAATTTTGACCTGCTGGTGGCGCTACAGAGTTTGAGCTGGGGATTTGATTTTTTTTGTGGTGGGTCATGGGATGGACTTCTGTGTGTGTAAAGAATCCTAGCCTAATTTGACAAACGGTGACTGAGATATGACCTCACATCCTGTTTTGCCACTTTTACGACAATTTTGATTGGCTGTCACGGCTAAACGATAAAAGATATCCAATATTCCTTGAGACCCCATGTGTAGCTCAGTCCAGAGATACTATATACCAAGTTTCGGGCGAATTGGTCAAAAATTGCGGGAAAAATAGCATTTTTATTGAATTTTACAAAATTCAAAATTGCGGGAAAACTATACACGCAGGGTACAATATCATCACTAGTTCTCGGATTTGTCCTGGGCCAAGGATTCCAGGGATACCACATTTTTGAAAATTGGACCAGCGGTTCAAAAGTTACAAGCAGAAATGTACCTGCAACTTTGACCTGCTGGTGGCGCTAGAGCGTTGGGGCTGGGGACCTATAAATCGCCGCGGGTAATGTTGATGCTGCCTCGAATATGTGTGCCAATTTTCACAACTTTCCTATGTACGGTTCTATGGGCTGCCATAGACTTGCAGAGGGAGAAGAATTTTGACTGGAGTCAATGAGGGAACTAAAACACTAGGGGCCTTCGCCAGCTTCGCTGCTTGGCCCCTAAATATAGCTGCAAGCAGCAATGCGGGGCCAAGCAGTAAACTTGCTAAAGTCGCCACGGCAACAGAAGGAGCTGCAGCGCACCCTTTGGCCCAAAATGTTGGCAATGTTGGTGTGCATTCCTTGGAGGGGAGTGAGATCACATGATCCAAGTTTAGTTTGAATCCGTTGAAGAGCTGCTGAGATATGAGCTCACTTCCTGTTACCTGTTGGTGGCGCTAGATAGTTTGAGCTTGAGCATTGTTGTGCAGCGCTGTGGGTAATGCTGAGACTGCGCGAATGTGTGTGCCAATTTACAGCATTGTCCTACCTACGGTTCTATGGCCTGCCATAGACTTGCTAAGGAGAGGAAAGAGGTGACATGGTCAGAGACAGGCACAGTAATATACGTATAAGTTTTTAGAAGCAAAATGTTGTAACCACTTTCACGTGAGCTGTTTGCTAATTGCAAACACCCTATGGACCATGTTTGTTGGTGCACTAGAGCAGGGGTGGGGAATCTTTTTTATTTCAGGGTTTGCATGATATTCTTTGGAGGGGTGTAAGTTTTCTGATGGTTGTATTACGAACACAAACCATTTCCCCCCCTGTACTTTAGGTTTATATTAAAGGCAGTCATTTAAAACGCAATGTGTCATATTATTTGTGAAGCTGCTAATATGAAATTATATTGGGGAGTGGATAAAATAACCCCAAGGGCTGCAAACGGTACAGTGACTTAGGTTCCCAACATTGCATTAGATGGTTTGGAATGGGGACCTAAAATGCTTGAGTGATCAGGAATTTTGATGATGTATTTGCCAAATTTTAGTTTTTGGTACACAATGCTATGGGCTGCCTTAAAAAAACGGACCTGTTAGCATTTTTGTTGTTGCAGCACTTTTGAATTATGGACAAAAGCCTGTCTTGGTGTGCGGGCATGTTGACCAATGTGCCAGGTTTAGAATGTATCTGTTTGAGGTATGCTGACATGTGAGATGTGTTGTTTTACATTTGAGAGGTGTGTTATCTGGACAGCAACCGAATTTCAATATTATTATTATTGTATAAATGTATCAATTATTATTATTTTAATAAGGAATACATTTAAGAGTGTATTGAAAAGAAATAAGTTATTTGCAACACTAAGCAGATAATCAAGTTTAGTTGCTATTTAATTTATTACTTTTTGAGAGAGTGTTATTTTTGAGAGTTGGTTTACAAACACAGTGAACCCATAGGTATGTGGTCAAACTTTTGTGACACCCCCAATGCAACAGAAATTGATTTGAGTGTTATGTTGTGCACTGGGGGATTGTTTGTTGGAGTTAGGAGCCAAATGTAGTACTGGAGGTTGGAGTTGACTGTACCACACTGATAATAGATGTTGACTGGTCAATAGAAGTACTGTAGTGCAGTGATTCTCAAACTATGGGCTGGGGCCCACTGGTGGGCCCTGAAGGTATTCCAAGTGGGCCTTGAAATCATTTTCCAAAAATAATACTCATATTTTGGTGTGTGTTGCTGTTGATTTATTTGAGTTTTATTCTTAATTGGGTCAGAGGTGGGCCCTGAACAATTTTGACATTTGAGTGGGCCCCAAGTTGGAAAAGGTTGGCAACCTCTGTTGTAGTGAATAACTGATTGACCAACGCTGACTTGCTGGTTTATAGAGACTGACTGTTGATGGAGACATATTTTCTGGTAACTGATGGCCTGCTGAGTGATGGTACAACTGCCAAGTAGAAATGGGTCCAGGTTCAGCTAAAAATGAACAACAAAAATGGAATAAAAACAGAAAGTTCACA
The DNA here is from genome assembly GCF_034702125.1 of Engraulis encrasicolus. Taxonomy (NCBI): domain Eukaryota; kingdom Metazoa; phylum Chordata; class Actinopteri; order Clupeiformes; family Engraulidae; genus Engraulis; species Engraulis encrasicolus. The sequence continues at coordinate 26,913 of NW_026945614.1, read as the reverse complement.
TTAGTCCACGTTAGTTTCATAGTCAAAGGTGGAACAAATTACTTTCATTGTCTTTATTGGACACTTGAGTAAATAATTATCCTACATAAATGAGAAATAAGAGAGATAGGCCTAACAGATGATAAATAGTTTAGGCTAGTCACACTGTTTTTTCTGAGACGGCTGCACAGATATGGAATGGAGAGTAGGATACTGGCCAACTTCTATCGCTGTACAATAGAAAGCATATTAACTGGTAATTTCACAGCCTGGTATGGTAACACCACTGCCCAAGACAGGAGAGACTTCCAGCGAGTCATCAAATCTGCTCAACGGACAATCAAAGCAGATCTACCCAACATCCAGGATCTCTACAATCAGCAGTGTCTGAGGAGGGCCAAACGAATTATAGCTGATCCGCACCACCCCAGCTACACACACTTCACCTGTCTACCATCTGCGTGGAGATACAGGTGCTTACGTGCTCACACCAGCCGACTCAGGGACAGCTTCTTCCCTCAGTGTATCAGACTGTTGAATTCAAAAACACAGACATAGGAAGGAATTCACTCATCACATCTCCCCTTTCTCCAACCTGCCCATTTTTTATTTATTTTTTGCAGCTTTCAACTTTTTCAACTTTCTAAATATATATATTTTTTCCTACTTTTTTTTTTTGCTTTTTTAAAATTCTTTTTTACCTTTTTTGGGACTACCAGAGCAGGGAAGCTTTTCATTGTATATATATGTTTCATATAGGCCCTATATGTTTCATATATATACACATGACAATAAAATATCTTGTATCTTGTATTTTGTATCTTGTATCTTGTATCCATTACATTGAATTGGGATTTGTACATCATTAGAATAATTAATATCTTCAAAACATAGTTTACTGTTTATAGAAACTACAACTAATGGAATATGTAGTTGTCAATAAAGGATTAAGCATTGCAAAATCTGCACAAGTTGGTTGTTGAGGGGGAAAGGACTTGGTTTAGAGCACAACAGAAAATGCCGTTGCAGCGGAAAAAAGATAGATAGTGGAGTGTCATGTGCCATGGCACCTTCACTTCAGGCAGTTGACAGTTTGTGATCCGTTTCGAAACATTGTGTGTGTGTGTGTGTGTGTGTGTGTGTGTGTGTGTGTGTGTGTGTGTGTGTGTGTGTGTGTGTGTGTGTGTGTGTGTGTGTGTTGTAAAGTTAAAGCAAATAGCGTAGCCTATAACCAACAAAGTTTCTGGCAACCTTTTCAACATTTGCAAGTAGGCCCTATGTGCATTCTACAAGTGTGTTCAAGATTCCAGCAGAGATTGTAGTAGTATTGGTACCGGTGTGTTTTTCAGCCTGTTGTTGTAGGCAGTCACTATATGCTGTGCGAGGGTGACCTACACTAAGGAGGATGGTGGCAAACAGTTGGAGAAGATCGGGGAGATTCAACTTCAGTGTACAACTTTACTGTCCATAAGCATTAGGCAGTGGTTGCCTAATAAGGACAGTAGGCCTATGGCCATTCTAACGCAAGTGAAATTAGAGTAATTCTATTGCACAAGTTGGCTAAATGTATTTAGTGACTTAATTTCGTGTATGGATTTTTTGTCACCCTACATGGAAGCTTCTTTCATTTTCTTCTTGTCATTATCTTGTTTTGATTGCCATTTTTAGTTGTTGGCATAATGTGCATGTTAATTCATAGATAAGGATGCGCAAGTGAATGTCATTTCAGAATTCAAATGTATAGGCTACTGTAACAACACGCGACACGACATGCAAGTAGGTGTTTTCATTCGCTATCTCATGGATCGGGGGACACCAAGCAGCTATTTAGGCTACTTTGACAGAAGTGCCTCTACAACCAATACAATAATAAATAAATAAATAAGGATTTGTGAAGAATATTTCCAACAGCTGTCTGTTTCACGAAAAACACAGTAGTAACTAGCAACAAGTTTTCATTATGTAGCCTAGTGTCCACAGAAATCAAGGTGTGAACGAGCAGAATCAATTTTTGGTCTTTTGGCGCGCTCTGCTGACGAAAACGTGTATTGCAGTCAATAAGAGTAACTGTACACGTCATCACATCACTGCGCATGTTCACTCAGGACTAGTTGTTCGACGACAAGACATGCAAGTTTCTTCCCTGCAGTGTTTGGAAGGTAAGACTATTGTTTACCGTATATCTTTAAGGCAGTTTGTGGTTATAAATACTGGATAATAAGGCAACATGTTGTTAAAGATGTAAAGTAAGTTAACCAAATCATACATAGACACTGGATGTTGTGTAGAAGAACAGAAGTAGGATAGTAGCAGAGCGTATTAGTCGACTGGTCAACTCGAATCATGGACGACATGTTTGGTCCCCACGGCTAGCATTCTACAGTGTAACCCCATGGGCAGCATGCCGTCAGAATCGCTGGATTTAAAATACAAATAATGGTTCACATATCAGCAAACTTCGGTTTTAGTATTAATCGAGATATCAACATACGAACACAAACGTTAACAACTTCGTTCGTATAAAAGGATATGCTTAAAAGAGGGTTTTGTTTAGCACAGTATGCTACATGCTCCGTGTTGCCTTCCGTGTTGCTGTTGCCGTAGGTAGGGCCAACGTCAAAGTCGATATTTAAGTAATGTACAGAAATAATATTCACAACAATGGTCAAGTTCATGTACAGGGATCCTGGTGATCCTTGCAGCAAAGTTGTTAATATACGGTTTTGTGTAGTATGATAAAGGTCTACGTTGGCCAACGCTAGCCTACATTGCTTAGGTTGATTCCCTGATTGACGCTCCCAACGCAGGACGCTCCCCTGTCGGCTCGCTCCCACTAGCCAGACTATCGGTCCCACCGCCATATAACGGAGCTAGTTATCTTTTTGATGTTAGTTTTTTTGTTTCTAACCCTAACCCTAAATTGCTTGTATGTGGCTGTGTATGATAATACGTGAAATATAATCGGGTGGGACTACACGTCCGGGAGTGATAGAAACACCTGGGACTACACGTCCGGGAGCGATCTCAGTTGGGAGTGTCCATCTACCACCGCTTAGGTTGCGTAATCCAAAATGTTGTTTTCATGAATAGCCTACGGTACTTTTTAGAAGAATGAGTCGGACGACATATTATTTTTTGGAGAATTGCCTAGATGTTATAATCCTCATTGCAGTTGGGTCAAAATTTGATGAATTTCGCTTTTATGCAAGTAGGATTATTAATATCGGTGGTCTCGCCATGGTTTCGCCGCCGCCTCCATTGGCGTCTGTTGTTGCACAACATTGCATCAAACGCCGAAAGTTAGGAGTTTGGGATATCATGGTGATATTGGTAATGTGGTGATATTGGTGACGCAGATAACAGTAGACATGCGGATATGACTTGCGGTCACACGTTATACAGCTTAAAGTACTGTGTCAAAATAGGAGAGGAAATTGTTCAGAAATGTTTGCATAACGTTCGGAATAATACTGCCTATTTCCTGGCGGCAGAGCAAGTGGTGTTAGGCAAATGTCCCTCGCGCTTCCACGTTACACATAATCAGATGGAATTATATTTTTTGTGCTCTTTTCTGAGGGTTTATCCTATGGCATGCTGTTATTTGTTTGGGGGGGGAAAGTTGCACATTGTAGCAGTAGGTCATGATGAATAGGGCTACTATGAATTTAATTATTTGTCGATATTTAAAAAGATGTGTTTTGTAATGACCTCATAGACAGTAATGTGTGGTAGAGGATAGTTTTCTCCTGTTGCTACACTAATGCAACAACAACAACTACTACTACCATTGGTAATTATAATAATATGATCATGCTTTTTATTGTATAGTTACAGTAGGCCTAATGGTTATTAAATAAATTCATACTGCATTTCATCCTACTGCTACTGCTTAATAATTCAATAAATTGAATTACTAACTTTTGTTTCTCTTTTGCAGTGTTTTGCCATTTGGGATAAAAGGTAACATTATTATTTATGATATTACCTGTGAAAATGCTTGCATGATGATCTTATTCAGTATTGTTTGAGTATGTTGCCTATTGACATTACTGATCAAAATGGCACTACTGCAGAAATTCTGTTAGTAGGGGCTATGGGTCACTGGCAGTGGCAGCTGGTAGTCTGTCAAACAGGGGAGGCTGGTTAATTATAATATGTTTAGATTGCAAAAAAGGTGTGTGTGTGTGTGTGTGGGGGGGGGGGGGGGGGGAGTTAATTATGACCATTTTACATTGGTCTTGAGCAAATAATGGCCCAAAACACAGTACACCACTCTTGATGAAACTCATTTGTTGGAAAGCTGGTGTTTTTACTAGGCAAATTGTTCTTAATGACTATCATTTCAATGCAGCTCTCTGTGATGAGGGTTTTGCGGCAGTGTGTTTTGGAATAAGCACAGGGACGTCCAAAAGAGAGATGGTGTCACTGTTACAATATATTGTAATTTAACATTACCCCCCTTATATTGATTGGAAAATGTTGTAGTGACAATATTGTCATTACCGTTTGACTGTATACCTGACTTAACAAAATATTTTTTTTATCATTAATATGTGATTGTCTGAGTTTGGCGGCTGTTTGTTATCGGTGGGTGCACAGTTTTCCATTTGGGGGGGCCAAATCCTTAATTCATTACTAGACATGGCCAACAGTAGGTAACAGCTTCCTTATCATGGGACCAAGTCAATATTAGGCATTGCTCTGTTATGCTGCTTGATTTTCATTTTCTCCTCATTAGTTGGCAGGATTTTTGAGAGAATTTTAACACGACGTGGCAGTTTGCATGCACATCTTTCTTGCAAATAGTTTTGTCAAAAGTAGGCTACCTAAAATTTTGTAATTGCGAGATTAAAAAGGTAGAGCATGATTGTATTTGTTACACTATGTTTACAAGAATATGTACACAAAATTGGAATATACTACTTCTTCACTGGTTACCACAACCAGACTTCTCAGATCACGTATTTGCATGGCTTAAGTACAAGATGGAGCGTAAGGCTTGTCTTGTCCCTTCTCTCTTCCCTACTCTTGTCTTTCTACTCCTAGAAAGACTTAGTGTACGGAAGTAAAAAGATATTTGGGCTATAACCACTAAATGTTTCGCATTTTACAATTGAATGAGCACATATATACATATGCCATTAGGCCAGTCAAACTGGACTCGCTGGTGTTGTCATGAGGGGAAAAACTTCAAGCAGGTGTTGGGTAAATTGTGGAATCCTATAATTGATTGATTTCATTTTTAAGCTGAACACATGCATATCTATGAAACTGGGTTTGAAATAGCAATGTTATAGGCAGCTATATCATTAATCAACACAATATTGGTATACAGCAAGGCGGAACAATTGCACACAGGGCCCCAGAGCAAACCATGTATAGGGCCCCATTGTACAGTCTGTTGTTACAATAAGGCCCCCCAACCCCAATACAGGAGGGCACTGGGTCCCGGGGCACATGCCCTGTTTTTCCCCCTTATAGCTCAGCCCTTGGTATACAGCATTGGTTAACATTAACAATGTTCTTAGTAAGAAGACTTCTGTTGTACTCATAAAGGGATCTTTTGTCAGTGCTTATTTGTTTAGAAGGTGCAGGATTCACTTTGTCTGATGAAGATGTAAGCCCAAAAGCGCATAAGTCAAGTAAAGCTTTGCACAAAAATGACCTGAAGTGTGTGGATGTTTGTTTTAGTACAGAAGCTCCTGCTTGTTAAAAACTGCTGTGCTTCTATTTGTCTATCTGCCAGGTTTGTTTTGTGTGTTGATGTATTTAGGCGGGTCATGCCACACACACATATTAATCAACATGCTATACCATATGCATGCATTTTTAAAAGAAACATATGAATCTTTGCAACATAGACTGTGTGCCAGACTTGTAAGCAAGCACTAGATATGTCACTGAACCACATCACAAAGGTTAGTGCATTTCTTTACACAGGTGATGCTAATGAAGATTGTGGTAAAATGGTATGGTGCACTTCTGTGTTTACAACAGATGGGCCGTCGCAATAAAAAGTCTCAAGCTGCAAGAAGGCGCTATGTTCCACTGGACTTGGATGCAGAAGGGCAGCGACAGCCAAAGGTCCAGAAGTCTTTTGCAGATGTTGTGGTATGTTATAAAACATGTAGCTACATCTTTTTTTTGCTATGAAATATTTAAATACTAAATATTTAGATGGCGTTAAATGTCAAAAAAAAATAACTTATTGTAAAATGACCATGCACTATTTTGAATTAAGGTTATTTTTCAAGATTTAAGTTAGAGCCCCCCTCACTGTTTTTTTTCTTTCATTTTTGCTGCTTATTCTGTTATTTGGCTATATGGATTTTGTTTACTAGACTAGAATGGCTGTGTATGAGCATGTTCAAATATTTGTAAACTACCTAAAACATTTGTTGCAATATGGGCATTTCACAGTGTTCATTGGTATTCACTCATATTTCATATTTGATGTAAAACATGGCTTCTGTTGTGTTTTAAGCAGCGTTTTGTTAATATTTTTGTCTTCAGTTATTCACTGAATGGCAAATAAATAACAATCTTAGACGTGTTTGTCTGGAAACTTGTTAGGGAATGCTGGTGAACACTGAACTTATTGAGCTGCATACTTGTTAAACCAGATGTTTAGGGTGTTTTTAAAGAACATTATGGACATGCCCATAAACAGTCTGTAAAACTAATAAACCAAATTAGCACAAAAAAAACTGAGAATGCAATAAACATTAAAAAAAAAAACAATGAGGGGAACTCTAAAGACAACTCAGAAAAGGGGCTTAATGTACAAAATTGCTTTTAAGGAGGTAGACGATATTTCTACTGCTGCAAGCTTTTTCTTTTCATAACTTTTTGGCAACTGTTGTTACGTGTGTGTGTATGTGTGTGTGTGTGTGTGTGTGTGTGTGTGTGTGTGTGTGTGTGTGTTTGCGCGTGTCAGGGCTTGACACTGGCACGAGCAACCAGCCAAATGCTGGTCAAACTTGTCTGTGGCTAGTAATAATTTCAGTGTCATTAGCCAATTTGGCAGGTAGCTTATTCTATGATATGGCATATCAGCATAGACTTTATTCTGCTCTTTGCCCTCTATTCATTGTATTTAGTTCAAGAAAAAGCTCAGTTACCCTGTGTCGAAGTGCACTCATCTTCTTGCTTTAACACCTCATCTTCTGAAGTTAGATGCAGTGTCATGATATAGATATAAAACAAATGAAATTCTTGGCTAGTAGAATAGCCGAATGGCAAGTTGCTTGGGATACCACTAGTCACAGTGCACGGTAAGTACAAAAGTTAATGTCAAGCCCTGGTGTGTGTGTGTGTGTGTGTGTGTGTGTGTGTGTGTGTGTGTGTGTGTGTGTGTGTGTGTGTGTGTGTGTGTGTGTGTGTGTTAATTGATTGAATAATCCTTCAAAATAAAGCAAATGTACAAGTGTAATATACGTCTGCCCAATGGGACCCCTCTAGGAATTCTGACACCCAGATTGGGAAACACTGGGTTACATGATGATGTTATTGGTAGTTTGTTGTGTGTTGATGTGTTTATTCATTCTTTCCAATGCTTGCGTTTGTCCAGCAGAGGGCAGAAGTGGTATTAGTGCTGCTTTGTAGTTTTCAAACGTGCATAGATTGCATATATTTGCAACATTCAATGATTTTACTCTGATTACATATTTGTTTTTGCTTTTTACAGAAACCTGTTGAGAGACCACAGTCCACAGATGATGTTGAAAGCAGACAGCGGTTTTCAGAGGCCCCGCTGTCTGCTGAAGTTTTGCAGACCTCTGAAACGGTGGCGCTGCCGACTCAGCCTGCATCTTTGTCCCTCTGTGACACCTCTATCTCACCTGACATAACTGATTTTTCTATCTTTCCTATCCTTCACAACAACAAAACAAGCAAAAGCACTTTGCATTCTCGTTCAAACAAACTCAATGATCCTGTCAACAAGTCTGTGCTCTCAAACAAATGCAATGATTCTGTCACAAAGCCTGTGCTTTCAAACAATCTCAATCATGGTCAAATGACTTCAATCACTCAACCTCTGAACCTTCCTCGAACAGCTATGCAAGTTACTGACAACTATGTGAAAGCTATTCATTCTTCTTTTATTCAGCCTGTTGGCGTTGCAGATAACTGTGTCATAACAGGATCCTTTCATCAAGGTGATGCTCAGTTTGGTGATGCTGCTGAAAGACAATGTGGACCAACCAGCCTGGTTGCAGCTTTGAAGTGTAAAATGAAAAATGTGTTGACCTGGGATTGCACTGATATAAATGATGTGGTTGTTCAGGGAACATCATTGTATAACAGTTTGAGAAATGCCAACAAAATTAAAGATGTGAATCAACGTCGTTCTTATGTGTCTGTGACTGAATTGCCAAAGAAGCACTATGTATGGAATACAGGGTTTTCAATAAGATATGGTGAATCTTTTACTGGCGCTATTGACAATGAGAATGACAATGGTTTGTCTGATTTGATCATGCCACTTGATGTAGCTTTACAACGGACTCTACTGAATTATAATGCAGGAGTGGTAACCATACGTAGTAGTACATTCGCTGTTGTAAAGGAAGGGTCTTGCTTCGCATTTTTTGACTCTCATGGACGAAAGGTAAACAAGGACGGACGGTTGGCAAGTTCTGTTACGTTTTTCAGTTCTATAAACAGCCTCTACAACTACGTAGACCAACTAGGACGGCTATTCAGACAATCACTACCAGATGAGGACAATGAAGTACTTTTTGAAGTGACTGGAGTTGATGTTATGACAATACCGTATGATCCTGTATCCAGTAACATTGATGGCGACGCAAATTGCTCATATGCATGTAACACAGTTGACTTGACTTACATCTCTTGTGAAACAAATTCTACAAAAGCAGAGCAGAAACAAGTGATTGATTTAGAAAGTGATGATGATGTTATTGTAACAAGTGATTTTGACGGCCCAGGAAAGTCACACAAGGAGCTATCTGGTAAACCTAAGTATGAGAACCCAAACAAGCGCAAATCTGAAGCAATGTTTGGCTGTGATGAAGTTACAATAACTATACCAACAAAGTCCCACAAAAAAAAACCTAACGGCAATACAAACAAGCGCAATTCTGATACGATAATTGCCTCTGATGACGTTTGCATAACTAGCGTGACCAATATTGAACAACCATTTAGCCCTTTGACAAGGCAAGATGAGAACACTTTATGTGCACTTTTGGAATTACCTAAAGACATGTGCAGGCTTACATCTTCCACCATCGTACAGGTCAGTGATATTGGTAGCCCATGTAAAGTCAGAAACATAAAGCAAGATGGCAATTGCTTCTATCGCAGTCTTGCGTTCAGCATTTGTGGGGATGAAGAAAAGCATTTAAGAATTAGAAGGGCTGCTGTGAAACATCTTCAAACCAAAAGTTCACAATTTCAACAGTATTTGAGAGATGGATATTCTTCCGTTGCAGAATATGTGGAAAGATCTAGAATATTTTATTCTGGTTCATGGGCTACAGAAATTGACATTTTTGCTGCCGCCAGCCTTTTACAATGTGAAATAAAGACATACAATAACGACAGATGGAATTGTCATAGTTTCACGCAGTCAATGTCAAACATACGTGGTTGCATATATTTGAACCATACCCCAGACAGCAATTAGATTTGGGCCGGGTCCGTTTTCAAGTCAGCAGATCCGCATAGCAGTCACAGTCATTTTGCTGATCAGCGGCAGCTCCGATCCGGACCAGTAGTTTGACAGTCAGTTTTGAAGACTCCTGGCGGATGCGGGCCTGTATAAGCAATCCGGACGCGCCATAATAAAATAATTCAGTCCGATTTGAAGGCGAGTGGCGGGTGCGGGCCACATAAAGCAATCCGGACGCGCCAAAACTGAATTTGTTCCCCAACTGTCACTTTGGAACCCTCAGAGAGAGAGAGACCGTTCTTCAGTTTACCTCAGCTGAACTCAACTATCCGCCTGTGTCGCGTCTCGTCCAACACTGCACTGTCGTGACTTGATCATTCAATGATGGTAAGTAATTATTTAAATACACTCACTCGCCGTCGCCACTACTCTTTCAGCGTTTTAGTCCAGTGAGTTAATTACCTCCTCTGTTGTGTCGTGAAATGGCTTGGCCGAGCACTGTATCATAACACCGCAGCATCGCGCTAACTTGCTGCTGTCTTTGTGGCTGGCATCATAAGCTTTTGATGAACCCACTCAAAATGTGTCATGATCGGGCTATTTGAGTCAATTTTAGCGGCGTTAGCAGTAATGGTGATAATCTTTTATGATGCTAACATCCCAAACATACCCTATCAACACGGGACAGAAACAAAGGTAGTTTCTAGTCGACTAGCACTACTACCGGTAGTTCTGTAACTACCGCTGTGATTTGTATAACATTCGCCAAAAAAGCTAGGTATTTGGTGCGTGTGATGTACATGATGTGTTCGATTATTTCCAATCAATTTCTGATGGCTTAATAATCACCGTATCCATGTTGTGCCGCCGACAGCAAACATTCTGTGTTGTGCTATTAGCTCACCTTGAGCTGAATTCATTTGACATCACGCAGTTTGTAACTCCTTGATTGTTGTAGCCTATTTACACAAATCCTAAATGGCCGTTAGTTTAATAACTGCATTGTGATATAGGCTATAACATGGATTAGGCTTCATCAAAATACTGTGAATTAAAGCTCATGCATGCATGTTGTATGCAAAACGTTCAAACTTTTTTTTGTCTTTCTTTTCCTCTTTGCTTTGGGTTGGGTAGAATTGTACGGTAGGTTCAGCCATTCCTTGATCGACCTGACACCAGCATTAGGCCTACTCGATGTGTATGAAGCAAGCTGCCTCTGCATCAAGTGAGGGAAGAAGCCGCCACTGAAAAGCTTTTTGGACTGTCATTTGAAGGTATGAGCCGAGAGTTGTAAACATGGATGCCAATTGTACTAGGCCTATATATTTTCACAGTGAAATCCCAATAACTAATATTCATACTTATTTATTCTTTTTCTGCTACAGGACACAAATGAAAGGACAGGAATTCTGCTCTGCGGCGTTGGCCTCACTATTTATTCAAGAAGCCCTTGGACACCACCAGAATGTATGAAGTAAGTTGTTTTTATGTTATGCATTAAAGCCCATGCATGCTGGCACGCGCACACACACACACTTGTTGTACAGCACTCAATAAGACAGGGATCCCCAAACTTTTTCTCTGGGGGCCACATTATCGTTCCTGGCTGTGATCAGGGGCCGGGATCAATCATGTGGGCTGTATACTAGGCCACTGCCTGTTATAGCCCATAATTTATAGCACAAAAAAGTTCATCAATTTGAAATACCACAGGTTTTGCTTTTAACCATGTAAAAATAGCAAGGAAAGGTTAGACAAATATGGTGATTTACAGTTTATGAGCGATACAATAGAAATGGTAGGCCTGTTTACAGTGAGATGAGAAACTATCTAGACAAGAAACTTCTGGTTATTCATACTAGGTTAGTGACAATTAAACTGTAGGAAGGCCTGTTGATAAACAACATAAAATATTTTAAAAAATATGTATTTTATCTTTTTTTTCCTCTGTGAGGATTGCTTCTTTGGGCCAGTTCAAATAGTGAGGTGCAGAGAGGTGGAGGGCCGGTCAAAGGGGCATGGCGGACCGCATCCGGCCCCGGGCCTTAGTTTGGGGACCCTGCAATAAGAGCTTGCCTGATGCTGTTGTTGGTGGCCCTGAATGTGCATAGAATACCTACTGTCTACTTGAATAGGTTTATTGTATGTTCTATGTATTTCTATGACAAACTTTCAACCTTTTTGTGTTTCTTTTTCTTTTTGCTTTGGGTAGAATTGTAAACAGTAGGCACAGTCATTCCTTGATCGACCTGGCATCAACATCGCTCGATGTGTATGAAGCTGCAAGTGAGAGAAGAAGCCGCCACTGAACACCTTTTTGGACTGTCATGTGAGTGTATGAGCTGACAATTTAACTTCTTTAACTGTTGATCCTGCTGAGACATATGTAAGTGGCATGATAATGTCTCATTTACACTAATGTCAAGCTGGTCTCAGGCTAACAAGACTACCATGAAATCTTAAAGTTTTGGACAGGCGTCCGTCTCAATTTCACCATTGTGTTGTGCCATACTGGACAAGTATTACTTGCTCAGTTTTGACAACCTAATTCTATATTCTGCTGTGCAACTTGTGCACAAAATTATTTACAATTCTGCTCCACCTTGCTCTGAACAAATTAGCAGAACAACTAGATCTACCACCAGAGGAAATAGTAGCCTCCCAAGCTGGGTAACAGCATAAATTTGCACAATCTGTTTTTGCAGAGCAACTAAATAATGGAATGCCCTTCCCACCCACATAAAAGGCATTACAAACTTTTATTCATTCTCACTTGGAGTGAAGAAATGGCTTTCATGTACCCAGTCTGGTCACCACTAATAGTTTTGCACATACCTGTTTTGACACTGAGCATATGGTAGTTTTTGCATATGACATATTTTAGTGTGTGTGTTATATGTTTTCTTACCTGCTCAGGGAATGCAGATGGGAATTAGCTTTTAGCTATAATGTGGTGCAGGTCATCTTTTTTTTTTTACTATGTAACTAATGTACTTTGCACATGGTCCCTGATGAAATAAACCAATAAACTAAACTAATTGTAAACATGGATGCCAATTGTACTAAATATTTTCACAGTGAAATCCCAATAACTATTATTCATAATTATTTATTCTTTTTCTGCTGTAGGACTCAAATGAAAGGACAGGACTTCTACTCTGCTGGGTCGGCCTCACTACATATTCAAGAAGCCCTCGGACGTCATCAGAATGTATTAAGTAAGTTGTTTTTATGTTATGCATTAAAGCCCATGCATGCTGGTGTGCACACTCTCTCACTCTCACTTACTCTCTCTCTCTCTCTCACACACACACACACACACACACACTTGTTGTACAACACTCAACCAGAACTTGCCTGATGCTGTTCTGTGGTGGCCTGAAAGTGCATGGAATACCTACGGTCTACTTGGCTAGGTTGACTGTATGTTCTGTGTACGGGGTCATGTTCCCACAGCCCATTGGTCCCACAGCTTATTCCTGCTGCTCCATGTTTCCACATTTTTAAGAAATTATTCAAATATACAGTGCACAGCAATAATGAGTATACCCTTGTTGAAAAGTAACATTTTGAACACACAAGTTATTCCCAAAACGCCCAAAAAAGTGTAATACAACATCTTTTGAGCTTACATAAGAAAATTAAGGCCAATTGTATAACTTAAATGACATATTTGCCCATTTTTGTGAAATTATGCTGGTGCAAAATTGAGTACACGCCTATCATAGTGTCTGAGAAGGGGCCGTGTTGGCCTGAATTGTCTCGAAATTTAAAGGGATTAAAAGGGAGGTCATTGTTGTGCGTTTTATCTTTGCCTTGCATTTAACTTTTACATTTTGAGTCTGCACCTGGCTATAATTGATGTGTGTGAGATTCGAATGAAATCCTATAGGGAGTATCATGATCTGTTTCAGTAGTCACAGTACATGTTGACAAGCATATTTCTTTTGATGAAATTCAGCTTCCTACTGTTGATGGCACCCACACAGCCCTAAGCCATGCCACTCCCACTACCATACTTGACTTTCAGCAATAGGCACTTTCCTTTGTACACATCGCTTTTTACCACCACACATGTTTGACACCATCTAAAGCCAATTTGTTTATCTTGATGTCATTAGATCAGAGGACATGGTTCCAGTAACCCATATCCTTAGTTTGTTTGACTCTGATGAGACCATGATAAACAAATTTGCATTTGATGCTGTCAAGCATGTGTGCCATTGACTGAAATGTTAAATACATCATTGCCGTGATTAAGGCGATTACATTTCTAACCAAATATTAAACATTGACATGTGTATTTAGAGAGTCGAGAATTTTAACTGATTTGATATGACAATATGACCCGTTTCTTTTTTTTTGAAGAGAATGGTGATTTCATCACAACCACTCTTTAATTTTGTGAGTTACATAATTCATGGTTGCTTGAAGCCAAAAATATGCAAGAATAAAAACAAATTATTGGCATAGTTTTAAAATGTGGGTCGTGAATCTATAATCTATGAAAGTGTAACATTATTGATGGAATTATGGAAATAAATAAACATTTTCATGATATTCTAATTTTTTGGCCAGCACCTGTATGTGTCAGTTCATTCACAATCGTATGTAATTTGTGCCTGCACATACATCTGCATTAAGTCTAACGTTTCCCTTCTGCTTTGTGTGCTTTTTAATATCTTACAGTGTGAAGAGGCAACAGGGAGAGATGAACGCTATCAAAAATGTGGAGATGGATCTGGCAGCCGACTGCTTTGGCACACACCCAACAAGAAAACAAAACAATAAAGAATACTAAAATGCATAATTTGTAAAGCAGCTCATTTTTTAAAAAACATTGTTTTGCACTTGCTTGAAGGTTGCACTGTGCAAAATTGTGGCCAGAGTAGGTATTGCATCTATGGTGCTCATTGAAACTGTGCTGTCTACTGCTAATTTAGATTTTTGCATGAATACCAAAGTGTAGTGAGTTTTGCAGCTAAAAATGTCTATTTCTGGAAATTCAAAATGGCGGACCATGGAGAAGATCCCCCTTTTCATGTATGAAAAGTGCAAATTTCCCAGTCATGTTGAATACTTTGGTGGTGGTAAATATCTGTTAAAAAGTTAACATTTGTGAATGGGCATAATGAATTCTGGAAATGAACAACTAAAAATATTCCACGGTCCACCTTTAAAGGGGTATGCAGTATTTTGGGGCTTAATACAGTTAAAATCGTTGGCCAGGGTTTATATAGGTTGTTAAGTGTCTTATTTTTCATGTAAGCCGTTGTCTTGTTTTAAGACAAGTTAGAAGAGGAAGCATGTCGCTAAGCTAGTGAAAGTCAATGGATCCGTGTAGCATGTAGCAATGCTACATGGATGCATTGACTTTCACTAGCTTAGCGACATACTCCCTCTTTTAACTTGTCTTAAAGCAAGACAACGCTTCACATGAAAAATAAGACACTTTACCACCTTTATAAAACCCCAGCCAACAATTTTAAACTGTATTAAGCCCCAAAATAATGGCATATGCCTTTAAATATCCCTTTAATCCGGATCAGGCCCAGATAAGGTCCGGATAAGGTCCGGATATGGGCCAGATGAGCCCCAACTGTGTATTACGGATCAGGGCCAGATCATGGTCAGATGCGTATTACGGACCTGGGCCAGATCTGGCCCAGGTCGGCCACAAATTCCAAACATGTGGATTGGACCTGGGCCAGATCCATTCCGGATCCGTAATCCGGACCTGTTCCAGCTCAGCGCCATTGTAAAATAAGAAACCGGGCCAGACCAGGATTGCGGACCTGGCCCAAGTGCCTGCCAACATCTGTCACAGATCTGGGCCAGACCCATTTTGCTGTCTGGGACAGGAGGAAACCATTATGATTCTGTATTGTGCGTGAAAAACAAAGAGAACAGAATGTGTGCAGAAATGTGTTGTCAGAGCGAATTGTGCACACGGCCTCAGCGAAAAAGAAAGTTGACTCAATCAGAAAATGCAAAACTAAGAGATGCGGACAAGAAGCGCCAGCGGTATCACAATGATGACAGCTTCAGACAAAAGAAACTTTTAAGTGTGAAGGAAAAGTATCACAAAGATGAATGCAGCAAGCAGAAGAAGCGTCAACATTCTCGTACGTCTTACTTGAACAAATATCAGACCAACCCTGACTTCCGTGAACATGTGCTCCAACTCTTTCAAAAACGATATAAATTACATTATGCTTTTGATCCACATTTTCAGACATTGAAAGCAAAATATTTTCAGAACAAATACAAAGGTGATAACAGTTTTCAAGCAAAGGTTAAACAAAAGTCAAAATCTCGATATAAAAATACAACAGTTCAAAATGCTGTTCGAAATAATTCACGAATCAAATACCACACCAACAAGGCCTTTCAAAATGCTGTGCGTAAATATAGTCATACTAAGTACAAGACCAACAAGACATTCCAGAATGCTGTGCGTAATTATAGTAAAAATCTATACAAGACAAATCATTTTTTCAGAGAAGGAAAAAAACAGTACAACAAAACAAACTACCACGAAAATGATATAATTCGTCTTACTAAAACCAAAGCGAGTTTGAAAAGATACAATATCTCAAAGCAAAGGCAAAGAGTCATTGATTGTGCAATTGATACTTTTCGAAAGAATGTCAGCCGTGGCCCAGAGCATGTCTGTTCTTGTTGTCACAGATTGCTTTTTAGAAGGCAAGTCATTGAATGTAAACCCCAAAACTATGCAAACAAACGACCTGAAGTTGCTAAGATGGCTAAAAGATGCATAACAACACAATATTTGCATGTTTGTGACTGTGACTGTCAGACTGAATGCTACTTGGCTGAAAGCCCTGCAACAAAATTGTGGATCTGTCACACTTGTCATCAGAAGATTCTTTCAGGCACACTTCCACAAGAAAGCGTTACCAACAACTTGGAGTTGCATGCAATTCCTCCAGAGCTGAAATGTTTGAATTCTTTAGAACAGCATTTAATAGCCAAAAACATATGCTTTATGAAGTTGCTGTGTTTACCAAGAGGGCGTCAACGAGGTTGTCATGGACCCTGTGTTTGTGTTCCTATAAATTCTCAAACCGTGACAAACGTTCTACCAAGAGATGAAAGTGATGATAAGATGATCAGAATAAAATTAAAAAGAAAAATAAGCTACAAAAACTTTTATGAATTCCAATTTGTACACACAGAAAGAGTCAGAAATGCGTTGAGATATTTAATAAAGAACAACTTTTGGTATGATGATGTCATTTTGAATGATCAGTGGTTGAACTCATTGGATGGTACTGACCATGAAAACGATGAAACAGATGATAAAGACAATGTCGAAAACAGTGATGATGAGGAGCATGACAATGAGGAAAAAGAGGAAGAATTGACCTACATTAAAGATCAGTCAGGACTAGTTTCAGACACATCCTTACAACCGATTGACATTGGATCTGAAATAGTTGATCAGCATTTTCAAGACATACTAAGTATGGCACCTGCTGAAGGCAACAGTCCAGTTAGTTTACTATCTGATAAAACCAATGAAAGCAAGTGTTTTCCTGTCTTGTATCCTCTAGGAGGGCCTACGTTTCATTCTGAAAGAGAATCGAAAATAACTCTTTCAAGGTACTTGAATACACGTTTACTGAATGCTGATGGACGGTTTGCACGGAACACTGATTTTCTTTTTTACGCTCAATACATTTCAGAAGTAAATCAAGTGCAAAATAGCATTTCAATTGCATTACGCAAAGGCTCGCAGAAAGACGTGTCACCAGAGACCTTGCTGAACTCTGACTCACTCAAAACATTGTTGCATAACAATGAGGGCTACAAATTTTTGCGTGGCATACGTGGAACACCCCCATATTGGATGTCTGTGCAGAAAGATTTATTTGCGATGATAAGACAGCTGTCTATACCAACATTTTTTGCGTCATTTAGTTCCGCAGATTTAAGATGGCCTGATTTTTTGTCCAGTCTGCAAAGGGCTGAGGGAAAGGAAGCAAACGTTGCAGATCTTGATTGGTCAGACAAAACCAAGCTGGTCCGTTCAAACCCTGTTACAACAGCACGCCTCTTTGACGAACGTTGGCACTCTTTTTTGAAAGATGTAATCCTGTCTCCAGCTGAACCAATAGGAAAAATAATCGATCATTTCTATCGCGTCGAATTTCAACAGCGCGGGAGTCCTCATATACACGCTTTATTCTGGGTGGCAAACGCACCGAAAATTGACACACACAGTGACGCTGAAGTGACAGCTTTCATTGACAAATATATCACATGTCAACTTCCAACAGACAAAGACTCTGAGCTTTATGAAACCGTTAACAGTGTACAGAAACACAGCACCAGGCATTCCAAGACGTGTCGCAAAAAGAACACTGTGTGTAGGTTTCACTTTCCACGGCCCCCGTCACAAAAAACGTTCATTACAAGAAGTGTAAGTTCAGAGGATGCTGATGAAACTAAACGTGCTAGTGATATCATCAACACAGTCAGAGCTGCATTAACTTCACCAGATTTTGATTTCAAGTCAACAGCTGCATTTTTTCAATCTCTGGGAATTGAGCAAAGTGTATTTGAATGGGCATACAATATGTGGACCACAAAGAAAAGCATTGTAATGAAACGAAATCCTTCAGACATTTGGGTGAACCAATACAATAAACACTTACTTCGAGCTTGGCAAGGCAACATGGATATTCAGTTTGTCACAGATGCACATTCTGCTGCTGTATACATACTATCATATGTCACAAAAGGAGAGATGGAACCAGGTTTGCTCTTACAACGTACTCAAATGGAAGCGTTAAATGGCAATGTGGATGCAAAAGCAGCATTTCGGCAGCTTGGAAGTGTTTATCTCCACAACAGAGAAGTGTCAGCTCAAGAGGCAGTGTATCGCTTAACACAAATGCACTTGAAAGAATGCTCTCGTGATGTACAATTCATTCCTGTTGGTGAAAATCCTATGAGGATGAGTTTACCCTTGCATATGCTACAAGCCCAAACTCAGCATATGACTGAAAATAATGAAAACATTTGGATGACCAATATCGTTGAACGTTATACCAACAGGCCTCAATCAGAGGAAATGAAAACTTTATGCCTGGCAACTTTTTGTAGTGAATACA
The DNA here is from genome assembly GCF_034702125.1 of Engraulis encrasicolus. Lineage (NCBI taxonomy): Eukaryota > Metazoa > Chordata > Actinopteri > Clupeiformes > Engraulidae > Engraulis > Engraulis encrasicolus. Next base: position 8,157 of record NW_026945614.1, on the reverse strand, counting down.
GAGTGCTTTCAAAATCTGAGGTTTCCAAAAACAAAGAATCACAGACAATAATTGAGTTAAACAACAACTTTGGATTTCTGAAAAAACGAACCCGATCACAACCTGCTGTTGTAAGATATCCACGATTTTCTCCAACAAAAGATCCAGAAAAATATTATCATTCATTGTTGCAATTGTTTTTGCCACACTATGAAATCCTTCACCTCAAGCCACCTCCTTTCGAAACATATGAACATTTTTACAACAATGGTGCAGTTAAATGTGGTACTGACGTTCAAACTGTCAAGTCAATTGTGGATGACAACAAAGCTCTGTTTGAAAAAGACAGCGATGAGCTTGACAAAGCTGAACAATTGTTGCAAACTGACATTGATCTCACAGATGCGTGGGCTATTTTAGCTCCAGAAGCGGAAGATGAAAGGCTGCATTGTTTGCAACTTATGAAAAACAAAGTTGTTGAAGATGAAAATGACGATGACATAGCAACTAATATCCCTGATTTGAGGGCCAACCCACAAACTGTGTACTCCTTGGAAACTAATAATGTGACAATGCCTAGGCAAGATGCATTGGATTTATTACGATCATTAAATGAGGAACAGTCTGCAGTCTTTTACGCAGTTCGCCACTGGTGTTTGCAGAAACGTTTTGGAAAAAATCCTGAACCATTACGCTTGTTCCTTACTGGTGGTGCTGGTGTTGGCAAAAGTCATTTGATAAAAGCCATACATTATGAAAGTACGAGGTTGTTACAAGATGATGAACATCCAGATGAGCTACCTGTCATTTTAACAGCGCCTACAGGAGTAGCGGCTTACAATATTCGTGCATCAACAATACACAACACCTTTTCAATTAACGCAAATGCAACTTTGCCTTATCAACCCCTTGGTGATGAAAAAGTGAACTGTTTACGCAACAAAATGAGGAATTTGCAAATTTTGATCATTGATGAAATCTCAATGGTGGATCACAAGCTTTTATCTTACATCAGCGGAAGATTAAGACAGATAAAACAGACAAAAGATTACTCACTTTTCGGAAAAATTTCGGTTATCTGTGTTGGGGATTTTTACCAACTCAAACCTGTGAAAGGGACACCACTCTATGCTGACAACAGAGGAGTTAATCTGTGGGAAAACAATTTTGAAATTGTTGAACTGACCACTGTTGTTAGACAACAAAATGCTACGTTTGCAGAGACACTGAATCGCCTCAGAGTGCGTAAAAAAACACAAGCTCTCAATAGTCGTGATGTGCGCACATTGAAACAACGTGAAATTGAAGATGACCATTCGATCTTGCATATATATGCAACAAATGCAGAAGTGCAAGAATATAATGTCAAAAAATTGAATGACACATGTCCAGATGTAATCCAGATATTGGCCCAAGATTTTCAGCGAAATCCTAAAACCGGAAGAATGGAAAAGATGGCTGGCTTTCACACCAAAGTTTTTAATTCGTGTTTGCCTAAATGTGTCCAAGTTGGTATCGGAGCGCGTATTTTGCTCTTGAAGAACTTAAATGTGCAAGATGGGCTAACAAACGGAGCGGCAGGAGTGATAGTAAATATTATAGACGGTGATGATGATAACGATCTTCCAAAAGCCATTTATGTTGAATTTGATGACCCTAACGTTGGAAGGATTCAGCGAGCTCAATCAAACAGACAATCTGAACGTTCAACTGAATTGCAAGTACAAGAAGACCAAATTAGTAACAATGGTGGAGTGCGAAGACAATATCCTATTGGTTTGGCATGGGCTGTGACTGTCCACAAGTGTCAGGGCCTTACAGTTGAACGGGCATTTGTATCTTTACGCAAGATATTTGCAGCTGGTCAGGCATACGTTGCCTTAAGTCGTGTGAAAAATCTCGAAGGACTGATCATTGACGAACTCAAAGACTCTGCTATATATTGTGATGAGAAAGTTCAAGCAGCCATGGAAAACATGCCAAAATTCAACTGTGGAAAATCAATCTCTAATGATGAAAACACAGGATGTCGAATTGCACTACATAATGTTCAAAGTCTAAAAGCCCACATTAAGGACATTGAAGCTCATGGAACATTGATGAAAGCTGATTGCATTTGTTTAACGGAGACATGGCTAAATGCAGACTCCCAAGACATACCACAACTTCCAGGATTTACCTTCCAACACAATCCAAGAATAAACTGCTATGGTGAGTCTGAAGCTGTTTTTGCACAGTTGAAACAAAAGAAAGGAGGTGGAGTTGGCATTTATTGTGGTGACAAACTTGATGTGCAGGTATCACTTCCACAGACATGTAATTTGGAGTGTCTATATTTTGAAATACCACATGTAAATGTCATTGCTGCTGTTTTATACAGGCCTAGGTCTTATGCCATCGGTGTATTTAGACAGCAGCTGCTGCAGGTCATACATGAAGTTGAAAAATACCCTGGGAAAAAGCTAATCATGGGCGACCTTAATGAAGATATCTTTGTATCATCTACGATAGCAAACTTACTTGATCAATATGGATACAAACAATGCGTGGAAACATTCACTTCGGAAAAAAATACCTTAATAGATCATGTTTACTTTAAAGGTGCAGAAAACATTATTGTTGAGGTTGTACCAACTTACTTTAGTTTTCATGAAGCGATTCTCATTTCCCTCCATTAGTTTTTACCGAATTACTTAAGTTTTCATGATGTGATTCTCTTACACCAATAACTCCTTTTTGCATCGAAAGAGGACAACCAAAAACTCCTCATTGATAGGTTCACATGATGATACAGTGCTATACAGCAGCCTATTACGTTGTCATATTTCCATAAAAATTCTAGAATCATAATACTCGTAAAATCTCTGATTACACAGTCACTTATGTGGGTATGCATGGGGAGGTCATGGTGGGTGGGTAAATGGGTGGGTGGAGGCAAGGGAAATTTCTATTATCTAAAACTTCTTTGCAGAAATGCCCATACACTTTGCATTTAAAAATATGGAAAACAAATTCCAGAAATATATATTTTTAATTTATTTACTATATTAATATTATGATAACAATGTTTCCATTCAATAGTGACAATTTGGGTCATTCCATGAACTTGATATCATCTTGGCTTTTCGTTTATTGCATTGATTTTCATTTTCTTTAACAGTGACAATATTGGTCATTCCATGAAGTTGATATCACCTCTCCTATGCATTGATGTACATTTACTGTTTTATTTAAACTGGCAAACTGTTGTTGTCTGTTCCTATATCAACTGAATTTTTAAGTGTTGTACCTTTCTCCCTTTTAACTGTGTTGTACTTGTTTGGGTAATTAACTACACTAAAGAGGACATTGTTCAATATGAATTGACTGCTGCTGTGCAATTATGACTGTCGTTCATGGAATTACGCAGCATTCTACTCTTGTGCTTGATATGGGAATTAGGACCCAAAACTGAGTCATGAGCTACAGCAGTCATTCATGGAATTGAATACCCCATTCTACGTGCCTCTCTGCTGTGGGTAGAAAAGCTGAGACTAAATTATGAACTGCACCAAACAGTCTTGGACTAAACACCCATTCTACTGGCCTCTTTGCAGTGGGTATAACACCAAAGACTGAATCAGAACTGCACCAAACAGTCTTTCATGGAATAAATCCTCCATCCCACTCGCCTCTTTGCTGTGGGACTTCACACCGGAACCTGAATCATAGGAATTAGGACCCTCAGACAAGCACTGCACCAAATAGTCATTCATGGAATATAACTCCATTCTACTTGCCTTTTTTTTGTTTACTGTGGGTATAACACCTGGGACTGAATCATGAACTGCACCAAACAGATTCCCAGATTCCTCTCGCATCTTTTTTTGTGGAAATGAAGACCTGAACATTGACACATCATCATCACATCTCTGGAACTCTGCAGCACTGTAAATGTCAAATGTACTAACATGCATATCACCCTTGTGACTTATGATTGTGGGTAATGGGTAAGCGTTGAGCAGTCATAAAAAAGCGGTGAGCAGTCATGGGTAAGCGTTTTTGGAGTCTGACTTATAGCCCAAAGGTTGCTGGTTCGACTTGATGCGCCAGGTTGGTGGTGGGAGTAATTAACCAGTGCTCTTTCCATTCTCCTCTATGACTGAAGTACCCTGAACATGGTATGGTCCTGCCGCACTGCTCCCTTTCAGGTGCCATTAAGGGCTGCCCCCTTGCATACAAATTTCATTGTGTGCAGTGTTCACTTGTGTGCTGTGGATTGCTGTGTCACAATGACAATGAGAGTTGGAGTTTCCCAGTAGACTACACTTTCCCTACACATGCTGTATGATATCTTTACCTACAATCATATTTTGATCTCCTGATCCTGTAAATCTCATCCATGCTTTAAGTCCTGAGAACCCTGCAACTCTTTGAACATTCTTACAAGTCCTAAGGAACCTGCAGCTCTTTGAACAAGGAATGACAATCTTTCACAAGGCCACCTTCCATGCAGTTGGTTCCAGATTATATAACCAACTACCCCAAATATGAACTGGTTGTTTACAGTTTTTGGTTTTGTTTCATGTTTTTTAATTGTTTGGTATTGATTTCATGGAATGACCCAATTAATGCATGATCACACACACACATGAATATTTCTAATATATTCTTTGACGTTACAATAGATTAAACGATCAACTGTAATATTGTAATGTTTGATTATCATATCATGTATCACGTTCTGTTTTGCATTTCCAAATAAATATGAACACAGAATCCATCATGTAATGTGATTATTGTAGTGTGACTATTTCATTCAATACAGAATAACTATTGTACCTAAGCCAATTGTGCGCTCTACTTATCTGTACATATTCTACTTACCTATAACCACTTTCCTTTATTCTGTACTATATTACACTGAACTATTTGCTTTTCTAATTACATGACAAATAGCAGATCTACAATCTAACTTCTATACTATTACTGTGTTTCTCAACAAGGGCTCTACATCCTCAGGGTGTTAGGAAGCCCTGTGGAGTTGTTGAAAAGGATACAGCTGAGAGGGGGTAATGCTTTATTTGCAATTTGGCGGCCATCAGTTTATTTTATTTTTTAATGTTAAAGGGGATGTTCTTAGACTTATGGTGAGGTGAAGGCAGCGTTGGGAGATTTATGACAGTTAAGGGGCCGTTTGTTCAAAAAGCTTGAGAATCACTGGCTAGGGAATAGATGGGACAAGAGAGGAGGGGGTAGAAGTAGTTGTGGGACAGGTTGGTTAAGGACCATATGCCTCAGTGAATAAATGTGATTTTTGAACGTAGCCAGAATTCCACAGTTCAACTCACAAGCGGGAGTACTACGTCACAGTCTATACTGCAGAACGCAATTCAGGGAGGTAACCTAGTGTAAAAGTGCAATATAGTCTCTCTCTCTCTCTCTCTCTCTCTCTCTCTCTCTCTCTCTCTCTCTCTCTCTCTCTCTCTCTCTCTCTCTCTCTCTCTCTCTCTCTCTCTCTCTCTCTCTCTCTCAACCTGTGTTAATGGCTGTTGTATACCATATGTGTTTTGGAATGTTCATGTAGGCCTTGTGAGTATTTACAAAAATATGCTTGACCTTAATTTCCCTCTCTGGGTTAATAAAGTTACTGTAAGTTAAGTTACTCTACTCTACAGAGAGACCTTCAACAGTCCTTTATGGTTCCATAAGTGTACTTTACATTACATGCATGTTTATCCTTCCATTCACCATAAAAGGAAGTAGACCTCTCCTTCCGCATTCCCAACATCACCCCCCATAACCCTGATCATTACCACCTGAAAATTAACTTACAACCATTACAGATTGACCAAAGCCCCTGATCTAAACACCATTTTCTCTACACAGAGAGAGAGAGAGAGAGAGAGAGAGAGAGAGAGAGAGAGAGAGAGAGATCACAATTGACTTCTTATTAATAATATTGTGTTTCTCATATGTAATTATGCATGTATTATTTGTATACAGAAATGATGCTTGTAAACTTAAACTTTAGTTTACTTTCTATACTGCTTTTCCCCAGTTGTGGGCTGCTACAAACCACATGTAATGGTTATTTTACAGTAAACACAGAAATATTCATTTAATTATATATACATAGTCAATAAGAGGAACTGACAAAATTAGACAGAGAGAGAGAGAGAGAGAGAAGGCAGAGACAGACAGACAGAGACAGTAGTGCTACTCGCTATCTACTGCTACACTGCTATGTTCTCTCTCACAGTAGTGCTTCTTCCTCCCTGTGTGTGTGTGTGTGTGTGTGTGTGTGTGTGTGTGTGTGTGTGTGTGTGTGTGTGTGTGTGTGTGTGTGTGTGTGTTTGCTGCTCTGTCTGTGGGTAAGCACACACACATGTAACATGACACCCCGCGCATGTGTCCCCTCTGTGTATGTGTGCATGCTTAAGTGTGTGTCACTAACTGACCCTTCTGTGACCCTGCGTCAAGCCAGAGGATGGGGTATGAGACATTCCAAAATGTTCCTCAATGAACAACACAAATTTGAATGGCTGCTGTGAGCAGATAGTGTTGTCAATCGCCATGAAAATCATTATCTGTATGCGTCATAGTCTGAAGATGACTTGTGTCCCAATATTTTGAAAATCCAACTTACAGTTCAAAAGCTACAGGCAGATATGTAGCAAAAACTTTGACCTGCTGGTGGCGCTAGAGGGTTTGAGCTGTGAACCTGCATTTTTTTGTGTGAGGCCATGGGATGGACTTGTATGCGTGTACAAAAAGCACAGCCTAATTCGACAAACGGTTGCTGAGATATGACCTCACTTCCTGTTTCGCCAGTTTTACGACAATTGTGATTGGCTGTCACGGCTAAACGATAAAAGATATCCAATATTCCTTGAGACCCCACGTGTAGCTCAGCCCAGAGATACTATATACCACATTTCGGGCAAAATGGTAAAAAATTGCGGGAAAAATAGCATTTTTATTGAATTTTACAAAATTCAAAATGGCGGGAAACCTATCCAAGCAGAATGACGTCATAGGGTGCGTTGGATTCGGCTTGGCCCAAGGATTCCAGGGATACCAGGTTTATGAAAATTGGCCCAGCGGTTCAAAAGTTACAAGCAGAAATGTACCTGCAACTTTGACCTGCTGGTGGCGCTAGAGTATTGGGGCTGGGGACCTATAACTCGCTGTGGGTAATGTTGATACTGCCTCAAATATGTGTGCCAATTTACAGCATTTTTCTATGTATGGTTCTATGGGCTACCATAGACTTGCAGTGAATTTTACAAAATTCAAAATGGCGGAATTTCCCTTCTGTGTTGACATAACTTCATACAGTGCGTTGAATTCGGCTTGGCCCAAGGATTCTAGTGATAATAATATATTTTACATCGTGCATATGGTTTAAAAGCTACAGGCAAAAATGTAGCTACAATTTTGACCTGTTGGTGGCGCTACAGAGTTTAAGCTGGGGTTCTGATTTTTTTTGTGGTAGGTCATGGGATGGACTACTATGTGTGTAAAAAATCCCAACCTAATTTAACAAACGGTTGCTGAGATATGACCTCACTTCCTGTTTCACCACTTTTACGACAATTTTGATTGGCTGTCACGGCTAAATGATAAAAGATATCCAATATTCCTTGAGACCCCATATGTAGCTCAGTCCAGAAATACTATATACCAAGTTTCGGGCGAATTGGCCAAAAATTGGGGGAAAAATAGCATTTTTATTGAATTTTACAAAATTCAAAATGGCGGGAAAACTATCCTGGCGGAAAATGACGTCATAGGGTGCGTTGGATTCGTCATGGCCCAAGGATTCCAGGGATACCAAGTTTATGCAAATTGGCCCAGCGGTTCAAAAGTTACAAGCAGAAATGTACCTGCATTTTTGACCTGCTGGTGGCGCTAGAGCTTTGGGGCTGGGGCCCTCTAAATTGCTGTGGGTAATGCTGACCTGGGCTCGAATATGTGTGCCAATTTTCAGCATTTTCCTACGTACGGTTCTATGGGCTGCCATAGACTTACAGTCGGAGAAGAATGGTGACTGAAGAATAATAAGAAGAAAACCAGCTAAAACAGTAGGGGCCTTCGCCAGCTTCGCTGCTTGGCCCCTAATAATAATAATGAAGAAAACCTACTAACTCTATAGGGGCCTTCGCCAGCTTCGCTGCTTGGCCCCTAATTAGAACC
>NW_026945613.1:15000-46720 GCF_034702125.1 Engraulis encrasicolus | reverse complement strand
TTAGGATTGTGAGTGATTCCAAATTTAAGATTTGTTTTATTATTTTATTTATTTTTATTTGTCTTGGACATGCACATACAAGTAGCTGTCGCAAAACACACACACACACATCAAAGTGCCATCGTAGAGCTGCATGATGTGCGTACTTAAACTGCATACCTCGTGCAGCCATACATACATAGCATTGCAAGGCTGGCAGGTGGTGTTGCAGGTTAACCATTTTAAGAAAATGTACTATTATGACTTATTATATGGTTGTGACGTCATCTGTCGAATGCTCCATTCATTTCAACGGGGCTCCCCAACGTTCGGACGTCTGTTATTTTTCGATAACGGACGGGTTGGTCTATAACAGACCGCTGTCAATGGCAACAAGACTTTTCACTGCTAAAGCGACTTTTCAACAAGACTCTAATCAGCTGCTGTGATAGACAGCACCCGTTGTCCTGGCTACCGCTGTCAATGGCAACAAGACGTTCACTGCTAAAGCCACTGGCTTGTATACAAGTCAGTGGCTAAAGCGAATGTTTCATATCACTCCGCAGGGGGTCCGGTCTTTTGTCACTCTAATCAGCTGCTGTGATAGACAACACCTGTTGTCCTGGCTAGCCTACCTAGCTGTTGCCTAGCGGTGTTCCACAACGGCACTGTTTTGTTTTGCGCAGCAACAATCTTAACATTAAATAGGTCTAAAGAAATGTCCCCGCATGTGTGAATAATTTAAGTATATCCATATAATAAGCGGGTTAACTTTCGGCGAGTCGGTCGCTTTGTGGAATAGCAGCACTTCAGAGAGAACAAGACCCCTCCGCTCCGCGTCGGGGTCTAAAGATTCTCTCTGTCGTGCTGCTATTCCACGGTAGCGACCTTCTCGCCGAACGTTAAAGTGTAGGCCTATATCTCAGGTTAATTTTTATTCAAAATAATGGACTTCCTTTGATAGTTCTACCACTTCAACAATTATCCATCATTTTTTTCATGCAACAGGGCATCAGAAAATGAAATATAATGAGGAAAAGTGTGTATTTTCAGTAACATGTTCAAAGAATTCTAATCTATTGTGTGACGTCAGGCGAGGCCATTCAGTAGCCCGCAGTAGTGGTAGCCCTGCATTCTGTACGGTGTGTGATTGAATTATGCCGTACGGGTATGAAATAAATATCATTGGCAATATTATATCATGACCGCTACAGGGTGCCATGTGACCGTGAGGCAGTAAAATAGCCTACCAGTGTTCGAACTATGCAAAAAAAAATAATAATAATAAATTAAGGGGGGGGGGGGGTTACGATTGCGCTTGCCTCAAAGTGCGAGTCTCGAAAGCTTGAATTTGGAGAAGTAGGCCTACCATGTGATTTCAAATTTCAAGTAGGCCTACACTACAAATTACCAGACATTGTTAGTATCAACCTTTAGTAGGTCTATCACGCCATTTCAGCATCATGTCCAAGTGGGAAAGAATGTAAACAGCGACAAATAATAGGCCTAAATAAATAAAACCGTTTGGGTGAATCATTCGCTCCAAGCTTTTTAACGGCAAGGTGCAAAGCAGTCGGCTGCATTGTAAGAGTGCCAGAGATTACCAAATTCAAACGACTGCAAAGCAATCTGTCTGGGCACAGCGGAAAGCACCTGTGCGGTCCACACGGCCGTCAGCCTCCCTTGCAATACGTCCGAGAACATCAGTACACCGTATGTCAAATGGCGCATTTGTCTACTTGTTTCGAGCACCACGTTTCATTGTCATTGCCGCGAGTTTCTGACAAACCACATAGTTGAGCTGCACAACGTGACACTATCATACACAACATGATGAAGCGCCCCCCTCACGTTTGACATCCTCGGGCCGAAGTGTCATAAGGGGTAAAGACCGTGAACATAGTGACACACACTTCACAGTGGTGTTGGTGAAAACGAAACGAAGTTGCCTCCCACGGCCCAAACGCAAAATAATGCCGAAAATTGAATGCCCCCTCAGATGTCCTGGCACTTGTCTCACAATGCAATCAGCTGCGTGCTCCGGGCAAAATATAGTCAACTCTCCCACCTTGTGGACACAGAACGGAACAATTTGAAGAACGCGTTTCAGACGGACGGACAGACATAGCCTACCCTCTTATAGAGATGCTGGGACACATCTAAAAACGTGGATCCAACGCGCGTAGTAGGAAAATAGAGACTGAAAAGATACCAAAAGGCTCTACTCGAAGGCTCCAGCCAACGCTGTTGAAAGCTTGTTTGCCTCTCTCCCTGGCCATCTGAATGAGATGCTTTTATCAAACGTCATACCAAATCTACATAGGCCTATAGGCTAGTTTTGGTATTTATGTTTATATTTGATCTGGCGACTATTGTTGTTTTACTGTCTTGCTTGAACCGCTCTGTTTGGATTACTTGAAGACTTTCCATGGATTATCCTGCATCGTCTCAGTGCGAGTAACTACATAAGTCTATCATCAGAAGTGAGCTTAGTCACTTTTGGCCGCGAGAGACTCGGAAAGCGCTACATTTGCGCCACACAACGTGGATTATTGAAACTGAAGACTTGATTTCTTCTATATGGATACTTTCGTTTGGTAGGCCTAACGGACAGTGCAGGTTTTTTTTGTGACACACGGACTTTTTTTTTTTTCAAGGAATATAGGTTAACCGAAATAGTCCCGCCGCCGCGTGGGTTACCTATGCTATTGATTTGTGACACGCATGTGGGTGACCTTTATTGAAGTTGCATGTAATTCTAGGCTATAGAACAGTCAAAGGAAATTGAAAATAGCTAGGCCATGTGATTTTTACAACAGCGACATGACTCGGGTGGTATACTTTAGCCTACTGTTTTGCACCCCCATTACCTCGAATACAGACGCTTTGTCAGGACCCGTGGCGTCGGCGTTCGAGTGAAAGGCAGCCCATTTGCGTCTGTATCCGATGCGAAGGCAGTTTCATGCTGCAAGCTGCACAACGAAAAGCTTTCTTATCCACATGCGCAGCAAGGCTGTTCTGGTCCATGAAAGGACACGGCACGCATTTATAACAGAAATAAACATTTATTTAGGCTACCTGCTTTCTCACTACAATAGCATTTCCATCGAAGCCCTATCCTAAAAAGCCACGATTTAATATCAAACTTTATGGTCAATTTGATTAATAGTCTATGCAAATAATATTTTATCCGAATACAGTGTTATACAGTAGATGCGGCATATATTGCATACCCTTTTAATAGGCATATTTATTCCCTCGATGTTTGTTCTTCGGACCGTATCGGATTAGTTTCAGGATGAATTAAAAACTAAACATTTGCTGAAGAGGGTTTGCGTGCGCCTATGAAATTTGAAAAAAATGTGCTGGATTAGTCGAATAGTTGCCCATAATGTCGCATTTTTTGAGTATTTAACCTACTGCTATTTTTATGAACGTGATTGTTTTTTTGGATTAAAAAATAAATAAATGAAGTTTGGAAATGATTGCGCTTGCAATGATGTCATTTCCTTGCGGATGCCTGTAGCAGTTGACAGCCAATTTGTTGACAATTTGCTTCCACGGTGAAATTGTTCTCTCCTTGTCCTTATTGGTAAGTAAGCCTACATTGATGCCGTTAATAGGATCAAACTATCAATATTTTTGTAACATGCATCGGCATTCTTGACAGCTGGGTCGTGTCAAACTTTGTTTTTCATATGCCGTTCGTCAAGCTTGTTTTCAAGATGAGCAGGCTAGGTTAGCCTTCGTCAAATCACATTTGAGCGCTGGAACTACAATATTTGAGCTTCTATTTTTGAGTGAAATGTATTGATTCAATATCTAAACAGCCAGGGAACGATTAGCGTCGTTCTGACGAAACTGTTAAGGTGGCTGTTTGGGCTTGCATGCAAGGCCTTTTTAGTAGCCGATCCGGGAGGGTACACCCACAGCTGAAGCTCATGAAACAGGGGTGGGGATGGGGAACCTATGTCTCGAAGGCGTTTGCGGCTCTTGAGGTAGTTTTATCTGCCCCCCCCCCCCCCCCCCCATATAGTTTTAATGTTATGCAGCTTCACATTTGCAATACAGATAAGAACCTAGAGAAGGTGGGGTCTGTTATAGGTGACTGCTTCAATGTAGCCCTAAAGTGCAGAGGGAAATCCTGGTTTGTGTTCGTAATATGGCCCTCGCAGGACTTTAACGTCCCTCGGATGAATTTGAAGTGGCACCTTGAATGAAAAAGGTTCCCCACCCCTGCCATAAAAGAATGGTAATTAATGTACTCGCAATGAACGAATACTCCTCAGATAATCCAGTAAAAGCCAAGGAAGCCATTTAAGTTATATAACAGTAGTGTTTTGATTGCACCATTCTTGTGTACTATAAAAACACTGATCCACTGTGCATTCTTCTCTTCAAATTGTTTTCATTTATGTTTCCAGGTGTCGCAGAGGAAAAGAAAGTATTTCAACGGAGTGCATGGGACGTGATGGTATGTTACACAAGATGTACACTAACTCACAGTGTACGAATTAAGTCACTACTTAATTCATACACTGTGAGTTTGCAATGTATGATGAGTCATACTTTGCATTGGAAGATGACTCAAGTCTCAATCCACCCTTTACTGGGTATAAAAGTGATTGAACCGTTGACATTAGGGTATTTTGAGTTTGGGCAGGTTCTGTCAGTAGCCTACTGCTTGACGTTACTGTCACATGTACTGTAGGCCTACTAAGTTAACCATGCCCAAATTGTTGGGGTGTTGGGGAAAGAATTTGTGTGGTCTCCCTATACTTTCTGCTGTGACCGAACTTCAATTGAGCAATGCCCCTAACCCCAACTTTCTGCAGAACAATAGCCTACAGTTAATTAACTGCACAGTAACTTACTTAAAGATGAAGGCATGAAATAATATAAAGGTTCCGTATGTCCTTATTAGTATGAATGTGAATGCTCTGTGATTACATCACAATGGCTGTCTGAGCGCTATCACAAGTGGCAAAAGTGGTTTCATCTAACTCGTAGTAAATCTCCATGTGAAAAGTAAATTGCAATTGTCTGATTGTAACAATTCTCAATACATTTACAGCAGATCAACACAGATTGTAATGGAGGACGATGCTAAGGAGAGGATGATGGAACATGCTGACAGTCACGGTGTGCGGCCTCACCATGGAAAATTACATTGAAAGGTTTGTTTTACTTTCACTGTCCAAACAGTAGGCTACATACAATGCATACAAATTATAGTACACCCCTTTGAAAAGTAACATTTTGAACACAAATACAGAAGCAATTTCCAAAATTTGCATGGAATGATTTTAATATGCAAGGCATACAACTAATGATACAGTAAGTAGATCTCCTTGCATACAACTGAAAAAAGTTTCAAATATAGCTTATTGACATATTTTCCATTTTTGTGTAACTACGGTGGTACAAAAGTGAATTCCCTCACTAATGTCCAGTTTGTCTCTTCAAAAAGAAAATCAACATTGGCCATAGGTGTCTGTTTAGGGTAGTGTGTCTCAATGGGGCACTAAAGCCCCCCCAGAGGGTGTTAGGGAAAAGAGACAGCTGAGATGGGTCAGTAGCCTTATTATCATCAAGGTTCAAATCTCTTCGAGACTTGGTCTGACCAAGAGCATAACAATTAACGTTTCCCAAACGGCATGACTGACCTCTGGGAGGAGTTCCCGTATTTGCTGGAACTCAGACAAGTACTTGCATTGCTCTTTACCTGACTAGCTGCAACGCTGAAAGTGTCTCGTCACTTGGAGGGCACAGCCTGCCTAATGGGTCATGGCTTAGTTGCCATTGTGGGACATTAGTCTATTTTGTTTTGTAATGCTTAGAAGGGCATTGGCAGACTTATGATGAGGTGAAGGGGAATTGGCATACACTAGGCCAGGGGTCAGGAACCTTTTTGGTGGAGAGAGCCATAAACGCCATATTTTTTAAAATACATTTTCATGAGAGCCATACCATTTTAAAAACACTGAATACAATCAAAATCAGGTATTTCAATTAAGCCCAACAATTTTGAGTGTACTGTCAAGTTATTGCTTTTATTGATAACAGGTAAGTATAGGGTTGCCAACTGTCAACTTCATTATGGTGAGGGTTTGGGAGAATTTTGTATTTCTTAGATGAAATGTCCTGGATTTTAACACTTGTTAACCTCCCTTGTCCCGTTTCAACTCTATATGGAACCCGTACTTTTATTCATAAATACAGGACGATTCCATATTTCAAGGGATGGTTGGCGACCCTAGATAAGTAAGAGCCATATACCGTTCCCAAAAGAGCCACAGGTTCCTGACCCCTGCACTAGGCATACACTGATGTATGCCTAGATATTCTAGATATACTAGATATTTTCAATAGCAGCTATTCAGCTCCTATTCACACTGTACCGTCCTGTACTGAGGTGAAATTGCTTGTTGTTACCCCATGTATGCTACACCAGCAGTTCTGAACCTGAGGTGTACCAGAGATTTCAGGGGGTGTGCTGATTTTTTTTGTGCTGAGGTTGTGGTCTTCCAATAGCGTCAAACTAAAACTGTGGTGTTATTGCTTACATCAAGAAATGGGAAATGAAAACTTTGTGTGAAGTGTTATTTAAAAATTCTTTTCTGTGGTAATTTCGGGGTAGTCATGGGTAAGTGGTCAGGACTTCAGACTTGTAGGCCAATGGTTGCCGGTCCGAGTCCCGACTCGCCAGGTTGGTGTGGGGAGTAATTAATCAATGCTCTCCCCCATCCTCCCTGACTGAGGTACCCTGAGGATGGTACGGCCCCGCCACACTGCTCCCTTTCGGGCACTCAGTGTACTCTTGTGTTGTGGAATGCTGTGTCACAATGACAATGGGAGTTGGAGTTTCCCAGTTGGGCTTTCACTTCACAGATGGTGTATTAACCCATTTATGCTGGATGTTGCGTAGCGCAACATTCACCGTGACCCTAGTGCCTGGAGCTGCATGACTCAACATTCAAGCTCATGAGATTTCAGATTTTTTTTATTGAAGGACAGTTTACACAAAGAGATTACAAACATTGTAAGAGTACCACACTGCTTCTTCACGGTTCACCACTTTTTATTTAAGTCCCTTGAAAAGCTGCACCTGCTGAGAAAGAAGCCTTCAAGGTGTGCAGGCTCTCACAGAACTTTATTGAAGGACAAAAACCAACAAGGTCGGCTTCTGTGCCTACACTTTTGATTCATGTATTGCTTGGTGCGTCCGCTCCAAAAAAGTAGTTATCACTTGATCCAGTAGCTACTGGAGACATTGAGAATGGACTATGTCCGAAATGTCTGTTGCTCCAGCTTTAACCTCTGTTGACTTCTGTTGTACATTAAAGGAATGTACTCATTATTGGTTTGCACTGTAGCATTAAAATAGACTGTTAACATACTGTTGTAACTCCCATATTCTTTTGCAACTTGTACTCCTTTATCCTATCTGAGATGTTTTTGACGTCCACTTACATGTATAGACAACCAATCAGACAGTGGTAGGGTGCATCATGAAGGTGGCTCTCAGTGGAAGTACTCTAAACCATATTTCTCAACCTAATGTCATTGTCTCTCCCTCTGTCAGTGCTGCAGTGAATGGGCCATGCTAACCTCCCAGCTCGCCACAGCAATGTACAGCTATATCACAGGTAAGCGGACTGCGCAGGAACACCGCAGTTAAATATACAAGTAAAGCATATCAAAAAGTGCTGCAGTAAACTAACTGGAGGACCTATTCAGTATGTAAACAGGACAAAGTAAACTCACAAGTAGTTTTGTTATAGGGAAGCGCTCTTAGAAGAGATGAGTCTTCACAAGCTGTTTAAAAGTTGAGAGCGATCACCCTGGTCTTGTGGCAGTCCCTAGCTTATTCCACCATTTAGGGGCAATGACAGGAAACAGTTTGGGGGCCAGAACCACCTTGTGGGAGTACAGGGCAAGTTTCTGGAAGCTGTTTAGATATTTAATGCATTGTTTCCCAAACACACCAAGAAATGGAAAGCCATTATTATGTCTCTGGATTGTTCATTTACGTTTTGTTTACATCTTCTTCTATCCACAGAGGAACAACTAAGACCATACTCTTCAGCTGCATAACTGTGTGGGAAGCTGCTCAAGCTACAAGTGCCTTTGAGGCTCCACTCCCCCCTGCAAGACATACCCCCTGCTTCATCTTTAAAGGACTGACGGTTGGCAGTGATGCATGCTGCTCAGCCTTCTGCCCTCCGTGTAGAGGCTTCACTTGTATACACTTCAAGATTCTCATCACTGATGAATCCCTTGACCCCCCTCCCTGTCCTCCTCGGATGCCAACCTCCTCACTCCCATCCTCAAGTACTGCACCCAGGGGAAAGAGACTTCGCCACCAGTGCCAACCACCCTCTGGAACTACTGTACCTCCACCTGCCCATCCGATAGTCTGACTCACTGCCATCATTCAAACACATCCTCAAGACCCACCTTTTCCAAACCATGTATAACACCAGAGGCGTCCAGTGCCACTAATCGCCATCATCTCCTCCCTCCAGATCTGTTGTTGCCCTTTGTTTGTCTGTTTTTGTACTGCCGTTTCTTCCTACCTCTCTCCAGCCATTCCTTATACTGTGTGTTTGTACTGTCTATATTTTTTTCACTTGTAAAGCATCTTTGACCATCAAGAAAAGCCATATAAAACCCAATTATTATGATTAAATTGGATGGGTGAAATTGAAGAGAAGTGAAGAGTGAAATCAATAGAGAGGAAGTGACTGAGACGCTTACCTGTAATGTGGCTGTTCATCGTCGTGCTGTAGCTGAGCTGTACGTTTAGCATGGCCCATTCAGCAGGAACTGCATTGACAGTGTGGTAGAAGAAGAGAAGATGAGTTGAGAAACATGGATTAGACTACGTTCTACAGTAATCCACCTTCTTGGATCATAATAAATCATAACAAACACTACTTGGTTGTCCATGTGATGGCCACTAAGAACATCACAGGCAGGACAAAGGAGCACAAGTAAAAATCAGAATATGCTATTGGGAGCCATTACAGTGTGTGAATACATTTTTGATGCTACGTACTGTAGACAGTAAAAGTAGCTGGGACGATGAACGACTGAGTGTTCAATCACCTCCTAACCACCTGTAACTATGTGTATGTGTGTGTGTTTTGAGGGAGGGAGGGAAGAAGGCAGAGAGAGAGATAGAGAGACAGAGAGACAGACACAAAGACAGAGACAGAGTATGCATCATTCCAATCATACATCCATGTACTTGTCAAGTGGAGATTTGTGATGGGTTAGCTGAAAGCCTGAAAGTAAGACAGCCGTTTGCCACTTATCTTAAACATATCAGTCATTACGTTTGGAAATGTGTTTCATTATGATATAATCACAAAGCCCATACCATGACACACCACATTAATGACAGCTGAACTTGACCTACTTAATTGACACAGTCATCTAATGCTCATTTGTGGTTTGGCCATGCATGAAAGTGTAGAGACACCATATAAATACTTAATAGTTGAAAGACTCTAATTCGAACCTCTGAGCCCAAGACCAACACCCCAACCATTAGGGATATGAATAAAATTGTCATGGCAGTGCATTGCATCAATTGACTTATGAATGCAAAAAGTATCAGGCAAGTATGCAGGCAATGTATTGCAATAACACAAGTATCGTAATGCATTGTGATAGTATTGAATCATGGCATGTGTACCATGACGCTCATTGAATCATGAACTCCTTGCCAATACTGTCATACCATACAAGAACACACTAACTGCATATCTGGTCGAAATTGGGCATAGATCAGAAATCCAGACCAATTTTTTGACACAATTTGTCAGACTTACAACTTTTTGGAAATCAGGCGGATTTTTTCTCAATCGGAGGTCAATCTTAGGTCACATATCGTGTAGCATAGTGGCATAGTCTTTTTTTTCTTAAAAGCACCCCCTTACCTTCGCCCAAGGCAATGAAACCACTCACCCCCAACCCAAACTTCTAGACATGTATGCACTAAAAATGATTTAAGTGATGAATTACAATGATTCTTGCTTGAGACATTATCAATAAAAACCTAATGACTTTCCATGGGGATCAAAACATGTTTTACATTTGTAATCTGGTTTAGATTTTGCCTAATTATAATGTTTCCATGCAGCATTTTGGCTGCTATTGAAAATATCTAGTATATCTAGAATATCTAGGCATACATCAGTGTATGCCTAGTGTATGCCAATTCCCCTTCACCTCATCATAAGTCGGCCAATGCCCTTCTAAGCATTACAAAACAAAATAGACTAATGTCCCACAATGGCAACTAAGCCATGACCCATTAGCCAGGCTGTGCCCTCCAAGTGACGAGACACTTTCAGCGTTGCAGCTAGTCAGGTCAAGAGCAATGCAAGTACTTGTCTGAGTTCCAGCAAATACGGGAACTCCGTTGATGATAATAAGGCTACTGACCCATCTCAGCTGTCTCTTTTCCCTAACACCCTCTGGGGGGGCTTTAGTGCCACATTGAGACACACTACCCTAAACAGACACCTATGGCCAATGTTGATTTTCTTTTTGAAGAGACAAACTGGACATTAGTGAGGGAATTCACTTTTGCACCACCGTAGTTACACAAAAATGGAAAATATGTCAATAAGCTATATTTGAAACTTTTTTCAGTTGTATGCAAGGAGGTCTACTTACTGTATCATTAGTTGTATGCCTTGCATATTAAAATCATTCCATGCAAATTTTGGAAATTGCTTCTGTATTTGTGTTCAAAATGTTACTTTTCAAAGGGGTGTACTATAATTTGTATGCATTGTATGTAGCCTACTGTTTGGACAGTGAAAGTAAAACAAACCTTTCAATGTAATTTTCCATGGTGAGGCCGCACACCGTGACTGTCAGCATGTTCCATCATCCTCTCCTTAGCATCGTCCTCCATTACAATCTGTGTTGAGCTGCTGTAAATGTATTGAGAATTGTTACAATCAGACAATTGCAATTTACTTTTCACATGGAGATTTACTATGAGTTAGATGAAACCACTTTTGCCACTTGTGATAGCGCTCAGACAGTCATTGTGATGTAATCACAGAGCATTCACATTCATACTAATAAGGATATACGGAACCTTTATATTATTTCATGCCTTCATCTTTAAGTAAGTTACTGTGCAGTTAATTAACTGTAGGCTATTGTTCTGCAGAAAGTTGGGGTTAGGGGCATTGCTCAATTGAAGTTCGGTCACAGCAGAAAGTGTAGGGAGACCACACAAATTCTTTCCCCAACACCCCAACAATTTGGGCATGGTTAACTCAGTAGGCCTACAGTACATGTGACAGTAACGTCAAGCAGTAGGCTACTGACAGAACCTGCCCAAACTCAAAATACCCTAATGTCAACGGTTCAATCACTTTTATACCCAGTAAAGGGTGGATTGAGACTTGAGTCATCTTCCAATGCAAAGTATGACTCATCATACATTGCAAACTCAAAGTGTATGAATTAAGTAGTGACTTAATTCGTACACTGTGAGTTAGTGTACATCTTGTGTAACATACCATCACGTCCCATGCACTCCGTTGAAATACTTTCTTTTCCCCTGCGACACCTGGAAACATAAATGAAAACAATTTGAAGAGAAGAATGCACAGTGGATCAGTGTTTTTATAGTACACAAGAATGGTGCAATCAAAACACTACTGTTATATAACTTAAATGGCTTCCTTGGCTTTTACTGGATTATCTGAGGAGTATTCGTTCATTGCAAGTACATTAATTACCATTCTTTTATGGCAGGGGTGGGGAACCTTTTTCATTCAAGGTGCCACTTCAAATTCATCCGAGGGACGTTAAAGTCCTGCTAGGGCCATATTATGAACACAAACCTGGATTTCCCTCTGCACTTTAGGACTATATTGAAGCAGTCACCATTAAAACAGACCCCACCTTCTCTAGGTTCCCTAAATATAACTTAGCTGTATTGCAAATGTGTTTTCTAAAATTGCTTTACAATGTCATATTTCATGTGAAGCTGCATAACATTAAACCTATGGGGGGGGCAGATAAAACTGCCTCAAGAGCCGCAAACGGCCCTCGAGACAAAGGTTCCCTATCCCCACCCCTGTTTCATGGGCTTTAGCTGTGGGTGTACCCTCCCGAATCGGCTACTAAAAAGCCCTTGCAAGCAAGCCCAAACAGCCACCTTAACAGTTTCGTCAGAACGACGCCAAACGAGGATGGGATGACTAATCGTTCCCTGGCTGTTTAGATATTGAATCAATACATCTCACTCAAAAATAGAAGCTCAAATATTGTAGTTCCAGCGCTCAAATGTGATTTGACGAAGGCTAACCTAGCCTGCCCATCTTGACAACAAGCTTGACGAACGGCATATGAAAAACAAAGTTTGACACGACCCAGCTGTCAAGAATGCCAATGCATGTTACAAAAATATTGATAGTTTGATCCTATTAACGGCATCAATGTAGGCTTACTTACCAATAAGGACAAGGAGAGAACAATTTCACCGTGGAAGCAAATTGTCAACAACTTGGCTGTCAACTGCTACAGGCATCCGCAAGGAAATGACATCATTGCAAGCGCAATCATTTCCAAACTTCATTTATTTATTTTTTAATCCAAAAAAACAATCACGTTCTTAAAAATAGCAGTAGGTTAAATACTCAAAAAATGCGACATTATGGGCAACTATTCGATTAATCCAGCACATTTTTTTCAAATTTCATAGGCGCACGCAAGCCCTCTTCAGGAAATGACATCATTTCTATTACAGTAGGAAGCAAATGTTTAGTTTTTAATTCATCCTGAAACCAGAAATTCTCTAAGCTATGAGATAGGCGTCTCTCATTGGCTCCCATATAGCCCCGTTGGCGAACGCAGCCAAGTAAAAGATGAATGGGAGCCTATTGGGCTAAATGGCTCAGCAGGGATTTGTGACGGTTCTGTTCTCTGGTTTGTAAAGGTGTGTGCACATTCTGTACCTTATCATGGAAGTTGTATTAGAAGTGAAGTTAAAGGTTCCTGACATGGCTTTGTTCTCCCAAAGACGTGTTAGTTTTGTCCTGCAACACGCTAGCATTCGGCTAATACCTGCTGGCTGAGGAATCTCTGCGACTATTCACGACCAGAGCTGACGAGAGACGTACTCTGACTGATCCTAGCAGAGACATCTACGGTCACACACCTCAAAACCCCCCACCGCCGTCCAACATGTTAATTGAAGGTGCCCAAATTCTTAAGGATGAGCGCAGTCATTTCCTTTACCCCATGTACACATGCCGCTTTTCCACCACCTTAAATGCAATAAATAACAGGTGTCCGCAACAATCCTAACATAACTTTAAACACATCGACATCTGAAGTCAGACTTAAAACTACAAAACAAATGGCGTAGTGCCGTAAAGTCGATTGTCACGTGTTATGTCATTGCTATAGTTGAAATAAGGGTCATTTTCACGAATCTAACACTTGACAAGATGCAAACGTGCCGGCAAATGCTTTCACTTACTCATATCTATCGAACGCGACTTCATTGTTTCCAGGGAAAAAATCACACGGGCAGATAGTTCTATGAGAAGCGTACAGCCCCATTGGCACCCATTCATTATTTACTTGGCTGGATGATATAGCTGCAGTGCCACTCCTGGCCACACCAGCCAGTGGTCGTTCTTGTACAAGATTCCATTTTCTTTGCTGAAACTAATCCGATACGGTCCGAAGAACAAACATCGTGGAAATAAATATGCCTATTAAAAAGGTATGCAATATATGCCGCATCTACTGTATAAAACTTTATTCGGATAAAATATTATTTGCATAGAATATTAATCAAATTGTCCATAAAGTTCGATATTAAATCGTGGCTTTTTAGGATAGGGCTTCGATGGAAATGCTGTTGTAGTGAGAAAGCAGGTAGCCAAAATAAATGTTTATTTCTGTTATAAATGCGTGCCGTGTCCTTTCATGGACCAGAACAGCCTTGCTGCGCATGTGGATAAGAAAGCTTTTCGTTGTGCAGCTTGCAGCATGAAACTGCCTTCGCATC
This sequence comes from Engraulis encrasicolus, assembly GCF_034702125.1. Classification (NCBI taxonomy): domain Eukaryota; kingdom Metazoa; phylum Chordata; class Actinopteri; order Clupeiformes; family Engraulidae; genus Engraulis; species Engraulis encrasicolus. The sequence continues at coordinate 32,682 of NW_026945613.1, read as the reverse complement.
GGATACAGACGCAAATGGGCTGCCTTTCACTCGAATGCCGACGCCACGGGTCCTGACAAAGCGTCTGTATTCGAGGTAATGGGGGTGAGAACGTGTTGGTTTTGCACCTAGGAAAAGTTTGACGCGATTTCAGCACCATGGACAGTCATCCCCAGTCGGGCGAAAAGCACCACATTTTAGGCTACGCAGATCATTTCAAGAGACCCGTTTGTGCTGTTTGTAATTTAGGTAGCCTATTGCATTTAGCTGACACGATATTGGCAGTTAATTAAAAATGATTAAAAGCAAGCCCAAAAATATGAAGGGACTAGTCAAAAAAAAGAAGCCCATGTCGCATAGTCTAGCCTAGGCTATATGTCCAAGCAGAATTTGCAACCCTGTATGAATAGCATTTCTACTAAAACTAGTTGGCCAAAAGTTACTAAATCATTTGGAAGTTGTTACAGTGCCCTGCATGAGAAAAGCCGCACGATTACCGGTAGTTGCGATTTCTATTATAGGCCTGCAGGCCGTTATATCATTAGTGATCGTCACCTCGCCTATGTAAAATTCCAGGCAAATAAAATTAGAACGTTCACCCATGGCCTCGCCTGACGTAGTCGCCAGGTTACGGTTAAACCCACATTTGCCACAACAAACAACAAAAATCGTTGTTTAACATCGTTTTTGGAGGGACTTATATATGTGGATCATTTATTGAATACAGTGTGTATACATTGATCCAAAGTAGTGGTTAACCTGCGATATACACTTTAACCCTTACATCACGTTGGTGGTTCCGCAGGCTCATAGGAGTCTATGTAGAACCCTAGAATCCTGGGGGAGTTCCCCCAACGTGATGTCATACCTGCAACCCCACCTATAAGAATCCAATAGTAAATGGCTGTCACACCAAGGAGCCTGGCTCTTTGGTGTAACGACCAGAACATGCAATTGGTACCTCGGAGAGCTGGGCCAGAATGCAGTAGGGGCAGCTACATATCCTTATAGGGAAAGGGATGAGAGTTGCCCCACCGGGACTCGAACCCCGGCCTTCTGGGTACTAAACTTTGGCTTCTGATCGCTACACCAAAGAGCCAGGCTCATTAGCGTGACAGTCAGAAGAACACAGTCACAACCCTAGTAGTCACTTCATCGCACCTTCCCTCCACTACACATGGGGTGCAAGTGAAACGAGTTAATCCTGTCCTTATGTGGCCTTGTGACAAAAGATTTGACAACACTGATGATCGAGGTTTTATTCAACACCTTGCAAAAGCACAATTCAAAGGCCATTCAGGGATGTTGAATGGGGAAAACTGGGCTGACCGCAGGGAAACTTCATTGATTTCTCCATGGAGGCAAGTGGTCACAATCAACAGGAAAGGACAGAAGAACTTGTTTGAGTTTCAGAATCAGGGCCGTAACCAGACATTTTTAAATACCAATGTCAAATACTGCATGATGTACCGCATACTGTACATTTAGAATGCTTCAAACACTTAAGTCAAAGTCGTATTTAGTTTTCATGAATCACTGCCTTGAGGATAAATGGGTGTGGTGTATACAGACTGAATGTATCATTCTTGATCATTTTTCGATTTTCTTCATAGATACATTTTACATTACTGAAAAAAATACAGAGGTGGTAGTTACGGCCATGTTCAGAATTGGGACAGCCTGCCCTGCTGTGAGGCATTCAAGTCAGTAAACCAAAAAATGGGGAGCAAGCAATTTAGAGTAGGCCAAGGCTTAGTTCATTCCTCATCTGGCCGAGAAATTGTAGTGAACTTTAAGATCCTCTATCAGGCATGCTGTTGTAATGAAGAGAGCCTTGGACAATATCTTTTCTATTCTCTGGTATAGCTGAACTTCCTCTGATGCACTAGTCCTATTTAATGTAATACAGAAAGTGATAGAAATTGACCTCATTACCTCATACTGAGTCATGACGGGCTGCCCACCTTTGTCAAAGCACTGCATTTTAGCAGTTCCCTCATGAGTTCGCAAGCATTTAAAAAAAAAAAAAGTTATGATCTGAAATACCAGGAACTGTTTAGGTCAGTAGCTCTAGTAGTAAATGAACTTGGGAGTGGATGCACTTGATAAGTATTACTGAGACTTCTGCATAAAAGTAACTTATTTGAAATATCTTCAATAACATCTACGGACAGTATATGTACACTCTTCACTACTTAGGCTACACGTATAAGTGATCTGATTGTTTTCTTTTCTTTGTTTCCATAAAGCTTCCTACCTTAACTTATCACTTTGAGGTGTTTTCCTTGCACCTTTGTGGTCTTTCTACCGTAATTCAAGGATATACATCTTATTGATAACAATAGATCAACATAGATAAATAGGCCTATGTTTTGGACAAGACGGTTTTGCACATTCAATGGATTTGGAATAAACTGCCGGTGTTAATAACAGGCTATGTATGTTTAGGCGATATCCATCATTCTACCATCTCCATTGTACTGCTGACGGCGAATCAGATATCCTGTCATAGACTGATATTTACTCTTCTTGGCTGTTATCTGCAAACCCACTTCCTTTGATGAGCTGAAATGATGGGTGTGATTGCTGCAGAGAGCTGTGTGTGTGCTGAGATATATGCTCCTGGTGGTATGTTCTGGAAGAAGAATGCTGCGTATCATAAAGTTCATCAATCACCCGGTGGCATTCCGGCAGGTAGCTAGACCCCACTCTCCCCCATTCCTCCCTCCACCCCGGAACCCCCGAAGCGTTCTACAAGTAGAACTCGGCTGGCTGTGGTCGGAACCCCTGCAACAATCCGTACACTGATGTCACAATGGGTGTGCTACGACGTACAGTTCATGTTATGTGGCGATATTATCCACAATCAAATACCAATGTCCAATGTCTTCACTTATTGACAATAATTGGTGATCAATTCTGTCTCTTGCACAGCATTTGAACCCCTCTGCTGTGCTGTCCCATGCTGAATAATGCAGTGCTTCGTGGGAGACAAGATAGACTAGGCCCTTGGGCCCTTGGGGCCCACAGCTGCCATTTTGCTACATGCCCAGACACGGGCCCTCCACCGACCTCCGCCATCGCTTGCTCAGCTCCACAGGCTAACGACAGCAGCACTTGACTTTGACACAGCCGCCACCACAGTCAGAGCCTGACCTCTGCATTCTCAACATGGCTACTAGGCAGGCAAGCCAGGGTGATCAGACATGCCCAGGAGCTGTGACAAGCCTAGCACTTGACCCGCTCGGCAAACAAACTAATCTGTGCCGAGTGTGTAACCGAGACGAGGCCGTGGCTCATGGCTGTGTGTGTGTGTGTGTGTGTGTGGGGGGGTGGGGGGGGGGGGGGATTTTGAAGAAAGAGAGAAGTGAGAAAGAGAGGAGAGAATGCATTATTTATGCAGACAACCCAGCCACCTGTAGAAACTCATTTTAGGAAGGTCAGCGGTGCAATACCACACACCTGGACGCTGCACAGATTGACACTCCAGTTCGATCAGTCTTTCACACTGTGCCTGTTTCATTTCCACTTCCTGCATCTGTGCCTGTTTGGATTTCTGTGGATTTTTTCTTTATTTATTTTTGCGGACATTTTTCTATAATCTGCATCATGTTTCCTGAGTTGCTTTTCAAATACAGTACATACAAAAACTCCCAGAAGTACAGTAGCAGGCATATTTGCATGTCCCCTTATTTAGAATCATCTGTGCTTGCCTGCGTGTGTGCGTGCGTGCGTGCCTGCGCATGTGTGTGCATACATGCGCATGTGCGGTATTGTTGTTGGTGCTGCATGCTTACTCAGTAGAGGCCTGTGTGTGTGTGTGTGTGTGTTTGTGTGCGTGCGTGCGTGCATGCGTGCGTGCGTCCGTCCGCGTGCGTGCGTGCGCGCGTGTGACAGACTCTCACCTTCTTTACACCCTGACCAATTCTCGTCCATCAACCTCTCACCCTCAAGCTGTCTTCATATGACCCCAAAGAAGCCTAGATGACCTTGGGAGTTTAAAAACACCTTTTACTCTGTGCTGCACTCAAATCCGGCCTGAGTACACTTAACCTGGGGAGCGCCAGAGATGGCAAGGGGTCCGTCCGTGTAATTTTGTTTGCGTTGAGATTGTGACCAAAAGTCTGCTTGCGAACATTATAATGAGGCCAAATCAAAATCAAATTAAAAGACGTTTTGGTCCCAATGTTATTAAGGTATTGATGCAATAATCATTGTGCAAGAATCATTGTCAGGAATTTTTTAGTGTGTATACACATGTAGACGTTTGGGTTGGGGGTGTGCAGCTTGTTTTGGCCATAGGTAAGGAGGACTTCAAAAAAAAGGTTTAGAACCACTGTTTTAGAAGAATCTACTTGGGGCAGTGGCCTAATGCAGTATTTCATATTCAAGGGTACATGTACCACTATGGGGAATACTATGTAAGCATATTGCAAGGGGTACGTGGGAATACCAAATGGAGCATATCTACTTTGGGAGACATAGGGCATTAGTGAGAGGTAGGCCTACTCAGGGTACGGCAAAGGGGCATAGGGGGTACACAAGACAAAAATGTTGGGCAACTCTGACCTTACGGTTAGGGACTTTGTCTTTGTATTGGAGGGGTTTCAGGATTGAATCCATTAGAATGGTCTCCTGCATAGATCACTGTTTCCCAACCTTTTTTGTGTTGCGTATCCCATTGCATACCTGTCAACCCTCTCAGCAGGAAACTTAATATTTTGACTTATTTCACGTGGTCTTCCCGGTTTGATATTTTCCCAAAAATACCCAGGTTTTTTACATGATCAAAAAAAGTGTCTGCCCAGATTCAACCCCCACCTGCCAGTTAGGCAAATAAGCCAGTCCCCGGCGTAGCAGTACAGGGCCTTAACTGTTTGAGCCACAGCCATGGCCCATTGATATTCCTTCGTGGATGTGCTTAACTATAGTCTTATGAATATGAGTTTTTCAGTGAAGGGGAGTACAGAGTTGCCCCGCTTGGACTTAAATTCACTACAAAACCGCTACAAAAGACAAAAGAACCAGGCTTGATGCTGTGACAGTAAGAGCACACACACAACCCTAGTGATGACCATTCCATCACAAGCTTTATCAATAGGTTTACCAATCACTAAAGTAGAACTCTTCACCAAACTACACATCTCTTTACTACAGCTCACAATCAGAAAGACCAGAGTGGCGTATATATTTTCAGATTCCACTCTCTAGTACTTCATTCCAAATATAGAATCTGCGTTCAGTGGCGTATCACACTCTCATGTCTTCACTCAACAAGTTTGGTCCTGATGGCACCTTATTTTCTTAGTAGTGTGCGTGTCTTTTCAAATTCTATGGCGCAAGACTGTAGGAAGCTCGAATTGAGAATTGAGAATTGAGAATTGAGGCTAACATTTCTGAGAAACGATACACGCAGGATTCAGGAAAATGCTATGCCTGTAGCCAAGTCTATGTAGCCAACGCACACGCACACACAAGCACACACACACACACACACACACACACACACACACACACACACACACACACACACACACACACACACACGTAAAACTGTCTTATCCAGGAGTCTCACAGCAGATATATGTAGCACTTTGATGCCAGGCCGTCACCAGGTCCTATTTTACTATTTTACTGTGACGGCCATACAGTCATACAGTGGTTCAGGGAGTTTGATTGCTTTTTTAGAGCATGCCACACACACACACACACACACACACACACACACACACACACACACACACACACACACACACACACAGTCAGTCAGTCAGTCAGTCAGTCAGTCAGTCAGTCCCCTTGTACACACGCTGGGGGGGAGTAAGGTAAAGCAACATGGCATGTGCCTGGTCTTGACATCTCCATAGAACTGTAGCACTGGCCCTGGGGCGGGCGGAGCACAGGAATGTGCAGCCATGACTGAGCTGATGCACTCCCGCAACATGCGCGCACACACACACACACACACACACACACACACACACACACACACACACACACACACACACACACACACACGCATGCACGCACGCACACACTACTTCTTACATGCACACACACACACACACACACACACACCTCATCCTCCCGATGCCTCTTTCACCTCTTGTACGTGTTGGAAAAAAGCCATCTCAGACTGTCAATCAGACTCATTCAGAACTTTTATTTGTATCATGAAATACTTCTATAGATGTCTCTAGCCTATACTGTATGTATGGGACACAGTCTGAGAAAATCCACGGAAATCTAAATCTGAGCCTAGATTTGAAACAGGCCCCCACTACACCTGGGTTGACCAGACCACTCTACTTAAAACCCAAAGCCAGATGTTGATGACAGAAGTTTATGACAAAGTTAATGACAAGAGGGTCATTGAACGTTTGCACTTTGGCCATGAAAATAGGTATGTGTTCCCAAAATTTGTTAAGTTTTGATTTAGTTATTTTGTTGTATTCAACCGAACATTCAACATTGAATGTGGAAAATATGTATGTATGTATGTGGGTGGGAGACGTGACGCCTTGTGTTTTCGTAACATTGGTTAAAAACCTACAAAACTGTTATTTTCCTTTAAAAAACAAATGTCAATGAAAGAAGATGTGGTACATTGTGTTTCATATTAGTCTTAGATGAGAAGAAACATTTTTGTTAAGATTTATGTAAAGGTTTATATGTCAAATTTCCTGCGGTGTGACTGTAACATTAATGAAACAATATATAATAATATATATAAAAATTAACCAACACCATTTTGAATAATGTATGAAGCATTTGGCATGATTGCATAAATCTTAACTTTAGATTAAGATATGTGAATGTGGAAAAAACTCAAGACAGTAATATTAACTACAAGTTAAATTTCGTAACACAAATTGCGTCCTGTGGGGTGACATGTATGTCACTGTTTGTGAATGGGCAGCTGCAAGGCCAACTACAAGGGTCTTAAAGACTGGCTCCTAACCAGTCAGTACCTCAGTTATTGGAGAGTGCTGTGTAAGTTTAAGGTGACTCTTAACCTCTTAATATGTCTTCATATTGCAATCTTTCTGTCACACAATGCTTAGGTTCATTTTATGGTGTCCTGTGGTGTGACTGCTCTTATAGGAGGAAAAAAAAGTTGTTTTATTAATGAAAACACATATTAAGATTAAACACAATATCATTATCAAGTTAGCATGAGCTCAGATGTCAGTCATGTATACAAAAGGATTAAAATAGCCATAATGCAGTGAATTCCCTGTGGTGTGACTCGATTTTCCTGCGGTGGGACATGCCTATGCAATGTGTTGATGCAAGACACATTTTCCCAAAAATGGCAAACATAAGGTGAAATTCCACAGACCACTAAGTGCTTTATTTTTTTCTATTTTTTTTTCCCAATTTTTATCCATCATTTTTTTCAGGAATTTGAAAAACTTTTTTTTTTTTTGCGTTACGCCCTTAAACGTCAACCACCCGTGTATCTGGTGTATTTTAAGCCTCTTTGTTATTCCATTAATCATTATGCAGAATGCAGAAATAGAAGTAAAAAACAATCTGCCATTATTTTCTCCCAACACAAGTACCTTCGCTGAGTAACATAGAGTAGTACCTGATAATGCTCTGGTTGGATTAAATGTAGGGGTTTTCTTTTTGTTTATTTTTCATTAACAACAATGTCTAGCCACATCAATAAGTTCAATGGAATAACTGGTGTAACTCCTATGTAATAGCATGTGCTAGTGCTGTACTTACACCATACATTTACTTCTACTTTTACTAGAAATCTAGACGCCCCTAGCGGCCGCAAAGGGGTTTAGAGGCTATTTGGGATCCCTGGCATCCCTTGCCTGCAGTTTCAGGATGTGCAGCACTGCATTACTGCTTACTAAGGCAACCTTCCCCATATCCACACACACACACACACACACACACACACACACACACACACACACACACACACACACACACACACACACACATAGCAGCATCCCAGTAGCCTCACCAGGCTTCACCCCCCTGCTTCCGCCATAACTTCCGTGCCTCTGTTGTTCTTGCTCGATCTCCATCACACGCGATGGTCGGGCCCAACGAGCCGACACGCCAGGAAGCAGTGGCTTCAGCAGCAAACACGCACACAGACACACACACAGACACACACACACACACACACACACACAGACAGACACACACACACACACACACACACACACACACACACACACACACACACACACACACACACGGACATACTCGGACTTACTCATAGAAACACCTGTAAACAAACACCCATCAGAAACACATAGGCCTACACATATATAGAGTGTGTACATTCATCAGTACGGAAGTAAGTACATTCATCAAAAGAGCATGCACGTACATGGTCAATTACATATACACCCACAAAAACTCATACACACCCACACACTCACAGCTGCACATGTCCAGTGTATTATGTCCAAGTCCATAATACACCCAGTTTTCCAAAAAATACTAAATGCGAGTCATTTGCAGTGACCTTGCTGATCACAAATGCTGGCAAACATTTAGCGGGCCTACGTTATGCAATATCTCCCACATGCACGCACGCACGCACACACACACACATGCACACAGACACACTATCTGTCTGTCTCTGTCGAGTCTTCCCAAATGCGCTGGCACTGGCCGATGCCGCCTGACAGTGTTGTGTTAACACAGCCCAGAGTGGAGACAGCCTGATGACATGCACCGTGCCAAGCCAAAGCTAACATAATACCCCCGCCCAACCACTATACACACACACACACACACACACACTAGGCACATAGACACTGTAGGCATTATTACCCCTAAAGTTTAATTCATTTTCACTTATTTTACGAATGGCCGCCATTTTGTAAAATACAGACACCATTTTGTTTCCTACTGTACCTGATCAGATTACATACGTGGCTCAGCCCCGCCCCGTATGTATAAAACCCCAGGTCAAGGTATGCATATCGCTTTTCGCCTATTCCCCTAGGCCCGACGCCCTAGGCCGGACCCCGACTTCCTCCATCGAGATGTGAAACGTGCCGGGACACGTCTCCTTGGAGAGACGTCTATTTTAGAAATTACTGAAACAAAGGAACCTCCCTGGAGTCGAAAAAGATTCGGTTGAGGCTTGATTGTCTGTTCCCCAAGAGAGTGGACAGCCGGTATAGTTATTACGCGTGGAACGGACCTACGTGCACCCGCCCTTCTCACTGGACCTTCGCAGGACGGCACCGCAAAGACAATCGGACTACACAACGAAATACCACTTTCCTTTTCCCCGTTCAACGAAGCAAGACTTTTTGGACATATCACAGCCTCGCGCCGGAACCGCGTGGTATCGCTCGGACCCCAGACAGTAGCCTACCCGAGCAGCTTGGAGAACAAAGGAAACTCGCGCGCACAGCGACGCGCACACCCACTTCGCCCGAGAGATCAAAGAAATTCTCTCTCTTCCTACCAAGGATAACGCAGTAAGCACGAAATTGGGCAAAGATACGCAGTTAGAACTGTTACATAGCTTTGAGGAGTTGTGTTTAAATATCCACACTTGTAGAGTGTGATATATTTTATTTTGGGTTATTTTGTTCTATCTGTTCTTTCTTTTCTTTCTCTCTTTCTCCCCTCTCATCACCACAGATAGCCACACGCTATTCTTAGTTTACATTAGTTGCAATATTGCCATAGGCCATACTTGCACCCACACGTAAATTACCCACTCACAGAGATACACGTGCCAGTGTTTTAAACCATTGAGTCACTGAGTCGAGGACGTAAGCTATTGTCGGAAAAGAGCGCCAAACGCTCCCTTTTCCCTCCCCCCACACATACTGTAAAGCCTTAAGACAAAGGACAGTATTCTCTGACTAGCTTGAATTCTATCTTGAAGATAAGTTCCCGCTTCATCAGCCGAAAGCTTAACGCCCCTCCTCATGTCTCATATTTCGGTCCTGCGCGCAGCGCTGCGCAGAATCATTTGAGCCATAGTTCATAGAACATACATCTCTCACTCTCTCTCTCCTCCCACCGCTCCGCACACGCGGTGACAGAGGTGCGCGGCGCTCACCGAGCGCACGCCTCCTCCTATTCTCTCTCTCTCTCTCTCTCTCTCTCTCGCATAGCGTACCCACACACACACACACACACTGAGCGCATCCTCTCATACCCCGTGTATATATTGTATATTTTACCTAAGTTCTTATGCCCTGCAAGTCACATTGGCTGTATCAGTGTTATGACCGGATGATGCTTTTACAATAAATGTACATTGTGGTGAACTGTGTTTGTCTTATTTGAACAATTTCTACGAAGTCAACCAGAAAAGAATTCACACAAAACCTTCAGATTATTTGTCAATAATGGTCATGATTTTATGAGACGGTCATGAACCGTGTTTTATGCAATCATTAATTAGACAATTGACGATTCCATAAGTACACACCTACACATTATTGATACCCAGCGTGAAGAGTTTAACACACTCTTCATGCATCATTTCTTATACTCTTATTCCTCACATATAGTAATAACACATTACATATTTGGAACTGTATAAGAATTGTATACTTATTAATGTAATTATAATTACATTACTGTACTTCCCTTACATTTAACGTCGTACCCATTATTCGTAGTTGACCCTACATATTTTGGTGCCCGTGTGTGAGGAAGAATAGTCCCCGTAGCCATAAATGTTAGTTTACCTACATATTTTGGTGCCCTTGCGTGAGGAAGAATATTCCTCACGTCCAGTAAATGTAGTTTTACCTACATATTTTGCTGCCCCTGCGTGAGGAAAAATACTCCTCGCGTCCAATAAATGTAGTTTTACCTACATATTTTGGTGCCCCGTGTGAGGACTGGTTTAATGACTTCTAGAACTTGTACAAATACAGATGAAATACTGTTTGCATTAGACAACTGCTAAGATATACATTCAGATGCGTATGGACAGTAGTCAACAGTGTGAGAACATACTAACTCCCCAGCAACGGTTAGTTAGTAAACCCCGAATTAATTAATTATTACCGTAATTAACAGTTTGATTATTTTGAATTGAATTTAAATTAATTAACAGATTAATTACCAGCATAATTAGTTATTCATTTTGTTGCCAACAAAATGGCACCCTCTAACTGTCTAGAAAGCGGTCAAAACCCGCAGCTTTCTGATCTCATTGCAGACTTTACCCAGGTCTCGTTGCATAACAGACTGAAGGTTCAAAATCTCAGTCAGGAACAATGCACGCTAGAAATTCAGAAAACGCTATTGCAAATCAATGCCCCAAAATCAACTGCCGATAGCCAAGAAGCAATAGGCATGTTAATTTTGCTCCAATCCCACGAGCTGAGATTGCAAATCAACCAGCTCCGCACTGAAGTGCATGACGTCATAGCTGACCGTGAGAAGGTAGCTAGAGAAGCCAATGAAATTAGAAATGAGCTTAAGCACACGCAAGAAAGCTTTTCTTTTTTTTTGAACTTCTTTTTATTTTGATTTTCATAGTCATACAGTGCATCAATACATCACCATTCTTATTTAACAAATAAAACAAAAAGTTGCGTATCAGATATACATATTCCAATATTAGCAGGTACAAATAAGTAGTCCACAGCTTAAGTATACATACATGTCCTTGGGTTAGCATATTTCAAACTTTAAATAACGTCCTTTGTATTCGGATACATAAACACAGCCACATCAAAGAAAGAAAGAAAGATAGAAGTAGAGAGAGAAAAGGAGAAAGAAAGGAGAGAATAGAGTGAGAGGGATAGTTATATTAAGTGAAGATGCAATACAGTACGTGTCCAATTATTGATAAATGATTCTAATTTGAGTTGTAAAACTGCAGTAACATGTTCCATATGGTACAGTTCTTGAACTCTGTCCCTCCATTGAGTTATTGTGGGGGGCTGTGGCTTCAACCAGGAGGCCGTAATTACTTTGTTTGCAACTAACAGTAGTGTCCTTAACATTTTGGTATTATTACTCTCCAGGAAATCTTCAGGTGTTATGCCCAGCAAAAAGTGCACTGGTTCTAATGGTAAATCTATAGATAAGCATGCATTTATTTCATTTTGTATGTTTTTCCAATATTGTGTTAGTTTTGGACAGTCCCAGAAAATATATGTATGGTCCCCTATTGAGCCACAACCCCTCCAACACTCAGGTGACATATTGTTCCACCTTGATGTTACAAGTGGTGTTCTAAAGTATCGCATCCTCAGCTTCCAACCATATTCCCTCCAACTGGGACTACTCGTTACCTTGTGCCCCTTTTCAAGGGATCTTTCCCATTGTTCATCTGTAATGACCGTATTCATCTCCAGTTCCCATTTTTGTTTAATATCTAAGTTATTCTCACACAAGTCTTCTTGTATAGCCTTGTATAAGTGTGATATGAAGTGTTGTATCACCGTTTTCCGTATAGTTGAAATGAAGATATATTCCGTTTTAGATGGAGGGGAACAGAGCCCGTCCCATTCTTTATGCTTCTTTAGGTAGTCTCTTAATTGTAAGAACCTAAAAAAGTCTTCATTTCTTAAATCATACTTTTTCTTAAGCTGTTCAAATGACATTAATACTACTCCATCAAATAACTGATCCACAACCTCTAATCCCTTATCTCTCCATCTTTCAAATCCTCCGTCTAACCTTGATGGAATGAATTCAGGGTTCTTAGCTATGCTTATGGCTCTGGAAATTGTTTCAGTTGATTGTGTTTTTTTCCGAACTGTTGACCATACTCTCAAAGTATTTTTAACCCATATATTTGTGAGTTTTTTTATTTTATCCGTGTGTAAGTTGAGGAATGGGAGTGAATTCAAAGGAACATCTAGGCATTCAGCCTGTTCCATTCCTACCCATACAGTGTCTTTATCTTGAGTTATCCAGGAAACTATGGGACGTAATTGGGAAGCCCAGTAGTACTGCCTCAAATTGGGTAAGCTGAGGCCTCCATTTATTTTTGTGCACATTAATCTTTTAAGTTTAAGCCTAGGAGGCTTGCTTTGCCATATGAATTTAGAGAACCATCTTTCGATAGTGGTAAAAGTGCTTGAGGGGACAGGAATAGGTAAAGATTGGAAAAGAAAGAGTAGTCTAGGGAGTATATTCATCCGGATAGACTCCACTCTCCCCATCAAGGAAAGTGGCAAAATTTCCCATCTAATAAGATCTGCTTTAATGCATTTCAGTAACTTTCCATAATTTGCAGTAAACAAGTTTGATACATCCTTAGTAAGAATTATCCCCAGGTACCTAAATGTTTGTGACCAGCGAAAATTAACTTTTCCTGTTAGTTGCATAGGCCATATCCCTTTCAACATCATAGCTTCAGACTTGGATTCGTTTATCTGATATCCAGATAGTTCACCATACTCTTTAATAGAGTTCATTAAGGCTGGTACAGAGTCAATAGGGTCGCTTATATATGTCAAAATGTCATCAGCATATAACGATATTTTATGTTCTGTATTACCCATGTCCTTTATCCCTTTTATTTTTTCATTCTGTCTAATGGACGCTGCCAGGGGCTCAATATTGATGGCAAAGAGCAGGGGGCTAAGACAGTCCCCCTGCCTCACCCCTCGCTGCAGTTCAAAGAATTCTGAGCAGCATCCATTTACTCTGACTCTTGCTTTTGGTTTTTCATAAATGGTTGTAACCCATCTTATGAAATCTGAATGAAAGCCCATTGCGGACAGTGTCTGAAATAAAAACTCCCAGGCCACGGTGTCAAACGCTCGCTGAGCATCAAAACTTATAAGCATTGAAGTTAGATTATTTCTCTTTGCACAGGTAATCATGTTTAGCGTTCTCCTTATATTGTTGGCACCCTGTCTGCTTGGGATAAACCCTGTTTGGTCAGGTTTAATAATTGACCCAATATGTCTTTGAACTCTTTGCGCTAAAATGCTTGTGAGCAGTTTCTGGTCGTTACATAACAAGCTAATGGGTCTATATGCAAGAAAGCTTTTCTAATCGCATGAGCATATTGGAGGCAGCCATAATAGGTAGTAAGAATGTTGTAGAACAGCAGCCCCTCCTCCCGTTTCGTGAGAACCCCGAGACAATACAGGTGACACACGTAGACCATTCCACGCAAGCCAGCGAGAAGGCCACCCAGGAAAAGAGTCCAGTGTATGAGGTAGACAGAAACGAGATTGTCCCCATAGTCACCCCACAGCCAGTCGCAGCCCGGGGAAGACCCCGCACACGCGATTGTCACAGCAGCTCAGAGACAGATTGCTCCGATGGGTCTCACACGCGTAACGCAGAGACGACCCGCGTAGCTAGACTCCGTGTTCTTGATATACTGGCACAAGATGTTGAGAAGTTTGACCCTTACGGTACAAACAGACACGTGAGTGACTATTTCAGAGAAATAGAACGATGTTTCCAAGACATACCAGACGCAACGTCATATGAGAAAGTTAAACTAATTTGGAAAACATCCGGCCCAAGAGTGCGCAAAGATTTGGATTCACTTTCCCCAGACATAGCTGATAGCTATCCCAAATTACGCGCATGGATGATAGGAGAGTACGAGCGCCCTCGAGACTACCCGTCTGCGGTGCTCAATGCTTTGAGGGTCAGACATCAGAGGTCTGAACCCCCTCGCGCATATTTCAGTCGGTTACACACAGCCTACTTTGAGGGTAGGGCAACACCAGGCTTAGAAGAAGATGCGCATTTTCAATCACTCTTCTTACACAATCTCCATGGTAGCATTCGTACAGAGGTTAAAGTCGCGTGTAGACGCAAACGTCACACGATGCTTGAAATGCGCCGGCTCGCACAGCTGGTTTGGGAGGCCGCTACGCCTGCAGACAGGTCTCAGCCATGCGCTCTCAACCCATGCCATCAGCCCACGGCACAGCCCCGGCTGACGAGCTTCGAAGCGGCCCGTAAAGGGGGGCCAGACAGAGATGGCCCTATGCAACACTCGACTAACCCACAGCAAAACGAATGGCACCACCAGCAGAACATTATAGCGAGAGGGGGACAGCCCCTTATCAGCATTACAGCCACATTACGCACAACACACGTAGGCGTAAACGAAACAGAAGGCGCAACCGCCAACCTGTTCATAATCCGGACCAGTGGACTAGGGATGGTACGGTTTGCGTTGCAAACCGAGACCGTACGGTTTGCATGTCACGGAACGGGGTAGTGGGCAACCGCACGGTGCCCACGGTTTAAAAAAAAAATTAAAAAAAATAGTGACCACCGGCGGACGACGCTATTAAAATCCTACTACTTTTACAAGCATAAAACACAAAGACTAAGTAGGATATTGAGTGTGGAAAGACTGATTTCTATCAGCCAACTGAAAGACATAATGTAACAGCATGCGCCAGCTGACTAGGCTACAGTAGCCTACAAGCAAGTGCAGGTCGGTCAGCAGCGTCACCCTGTCCCCCCTCTCTCTCCACGTTAGCGCAAGTGACTGTTCCCAGCATTTATGCTGACCATTTTAAATTAAATGAACATGAATTTACAAACAATGACAGATTAGCAGAACAAAGTAGACTATGACTTACGTTACAGTAGCCTAGTGTAGGCTATATCCACGTGGCATTGAATGGGGATTCCGGACGGCAAAATGCGAGATAATTGAACATATCCATCAGATTCACTGTGCTGTCCTTAACTGCAATCAACTGTAGGCCTAATTATATG
The DNA here is from genome assembly GCF_034702125.1 of Engraulis encrasicolus. Classification (NCBI taxonomy): domain Eukaryota; kingdom Metazoa; phylum Chordata; class Actinopteri; order Clupeiformes; family Engraulidae; genus Engraulis; species Engraulis encrasicolus. The sequence continues at coordinate 17,025 of NW_026945613.1, read as the reverse complement.
TAGCTAGTTAAACTCTGATGGACGGAAGGGGACTTTGTGCTGTTGCCTAGTTAACATTGATGTTTAACACTATAACAAAAATAAAATTTGACTGTTTTAAAAGGCTCAGCTTCACAGGAGTTTTGTGAAACATTCTTGTGCATAGACCTACACTTCTAAAAAAACGATCTTTTAAAATTATTTGTTACCTTAACTTTCACATTTTAACATAACATAACCCTATCACTTGTTCACTTAAAATTGAATTTGACTTCTGATTTTACTTCTATGCTTCTCACGGCCGGCAGTTTCATGATAGGAAGCAACTAATTTTTTTTTTTTTTTTTTAGGAAGCAACTGATTCATAAGCGCAAAACTCGCAGAAAGCGGTATCAAAATAAAAGTACAATTCGTTCTCAGTGTGTCATTAACCAAAATAGTCATACTACACTGACCTAATAGTCCCATTACCTACAGGAGAGTAGCTGTTTTATTTTTACACGTCAAATGTGTTATAGCATGTAATATTTGAATATTTGTCAACTTAAAAGTTAGGACTTAGTTCTCCCTTTTTGTGAAATAAATGGAAGCATGTTAAAATCATTGATATCTTTCCTCTTTCAGTTGGGTTAAATGAAGTCAAATTCAACATACCCATGATAAGCTTGCATTTTCATTCAAATTTTTATATAATAAATTTTATTTAAAAAAAAAAAAAAAAAAACAGAACCGTACAAAACCGAAAACCGTGACCTTGAAACCGTGATATGGACCGAACCGTGACATTTGTGAACCGTACCATCCCTACAGTGGACTAACCACGACTCCCATGAGTCCGACTCCCGTTCTGCACAATCATGGCGCGATGCGAATGACAAAGATTCGTCAGATGGATCTGACCAAAGCTCTAGCGAGCCAGATTCACACACTCAGCGTCACCGTCGCCAGCGGCGACAGAGTTGGGTCCAGCACGACTCATCCCCGTCCCATAGCGGGACAGACTAACAGACTAACATCAGACATCAGTCACAGACTAAATTTGCATACTTCGCCAAAGCCATAAATATGCATCATAAGTCTTAGTCACAGTTAACCACCTACTAACCAACACTGTACATTCCATCACACTATGCAGGATTATTATATGCGATCCCATTTTACGCACGCATGCTTTAGACAGTGCATAGGCAAGCATACCCTTCAGGGCCCGAAGGACAGCGCAGCGCCGACCTGACTAACAGCAGCGTTATGGTAAACCAGCACGAAAGTACCATTAGTAAAATGCACTCACATTAATATATCTAGTTATAGTTTTTGGCAATGTTACATTTGTTTGTTACCCACACACGGTAAGATGGAGCACATCCATCTCTCCAAACTCACTCCACAGTGTATCCACATACACGCCTCATGCTACGGCATGCTTCACAACAACAACACAACTGACACTGACCACATGGCTATGTGATTGACAGCTGCAGACGTCAAAAGCTCTGCCATCAGTAGTGTCCACGAAGATTAGGCTAGCTGACACATGGTTCCACCTCTCCCTCACCATGCCTTTTCTTCACTTTCTTCTCTTTCTTCTCTTCTCTTTTATTATTTTTCATGATTTTGTTTGTTTGAATTTAGATTCTAGACAGATAAAATCTATTGCCCAAAGTGCTATGCCCATTCTCAGCCCAGAGTGCTAAATACTGCATGGACTATTCATATGCCCATCACATGAACTTTTCCAAAAGGACACTCCACAGGAACCGTCCTTGGACATCACAGCATCATGGACATAGCGCGCTCCAGCGCACAGTGGAATTACCATATGGACAAACATTGGATTACCACTTTTGGACAAATGAACTTAAACAGGAGTAAAGTGCCATGTGCCTATCAAAGAGACACTGCAATCTCCCTTCGATAGCCAAAAGGGGGATATGTAGGGACTATTACACCAAAGTTTAATTCATTTCACTTATTTTACGAATGGCGGCCATTTTGTAAAATACAGACACCATTTTGTTTCCTACTGTACCTGATCAGATTACATAC
>NW_026945613.1:5000-10000 GCF_034702125.1 Engraulis encrasicolus | reverse complement strand
TCTCTCTCTCTCTCTCTCTCTCTCTCTCTCTCTCTCTCTCTATCTCTCTCTCTCTCTCTCTCTCTCTCTCTCTCTCTCTCTCTCTCTCTCTCTCTCTCTTCTCTCTCTCTCTCTCTCTCTCTCGTGTGTGTGTGTGTGTGTGTGTGTGTGTGTGTGTGTGTGTGTGTGTGTGTGTGTGTGTGTGTGTGTGTGTGTGTGTGTGTGTGTGTGTGTAATATATATATGGGGGGGGGGCAGAGAGAGTTCATGCCCTCTGAGAGTGCTGTGGGGTGAAAGAGATAAACTGATTGAATGACATCTGAGTTTGAGGGGAAAGTGTCTACCAGAGTATCTGTGTGTGTGTGTGTGTGTGTGTGCGTGCGTGTGTGTGCACATGCGTCTGTGTGTGGAGAACATTTCTCACATCCTGACAGTCAACCACTGCCTCACCCCCAAGTCAAGCTCTGGTGATGTACTGCTACCTACTGTACACTGGTACAGCAGACCAGAGCAAGACTGGAGGAGAAATAGGTCCCGGGCACTTTTGGTTTAAAAGGGTCCCTCATAATTAGCAGCGCAGAACTGAGTCACCAGTGGGCCTCGCGCCCACGTGGGCTCCTTTCTTTTTTAATATATATACATTTCTGAAAATATAGGGGCCCACAAGTGTGCGAGGCCCACCGGGAAATGCCCGGTATGTCAGATGGCCAGCCCAGTACTGCGGCAGACAGACTGCCCTGCATGTGTCTCTGTCGGGCTGCTCTGGTGATCTTTACCAGTTGTTCTGTTTTTTGTTTTTTTAACAACCTGTACCCTGGGGGCTACTTTTGCAAATTGACACAAAGGATAATAGATGTTACTATGTTTGATGAATTTGTTTTTCTTTTCAAATGTTCTAAATAACAGAACTTCATATTTAGGGAGCATATGGAGCTACAGAAAAGTCAATAATATCCGCCCATCTGTGTAGATCAATCGGTGACATTTTATTGCTATTTTTCACATTTTCACCTAGATTAGGTTTTTCGTGTGAGGTATTTGTGTGGGGGGTGCTAGGATATATCTAGAGGACTTGTTTATGTCACCAATAGAGCAATATTAAATATCTCTTAGACATTTAAGTGGCTGAGGTCAAACGGATCCCAAGGACCACAGATGTTACCATAATCTGAGGGTAACAGGAAGGTTAACCCCTTAAGACACGGCATTATAAATGAGCTGTAACCAGAATGGCAATGACCAAGTCGTAATGTAGGCTATTACTAAAGGCCCTGTGCACTGTCATAGTATTGTAGTACTATAGTAGTTAACTTTCGATGTCTATAACAGCGTGCCACAGGAGGTACGGCGCGCATTAAGTGGCTAAAGCTCTTTGTAATGTCATAGCAATGTTGTTAGGATGTAGTTGCGTCTTTTCAACAAGGTGGCTATAAAGCGCCCATTGGGAAACATTGATATATTCTGTTGTTTATTTTATCAGTGCATTCAGACTACGTTTCGATGTTAGAGTATGTGAGTACTCTAGTCGAAGAGGCTGTCACTGACCCTGAAGACGCATGTCGAAATGTTAGTCTGAATGCACTGATGAAATAAGCAACAGAAAATAGACATCCGCACCATATTCTTTTTCCTTTCTACTTACGTTTGGTCCTGCTCTGCACCAGATTATTAATTTAGAAACTCAGAGTGCCTATTTCCTTTGTTTTATTACCGTAGTATAGTCCGTTTCAGTTCCAGGAGGCTTGCTTTTCTGCCTCCAAAGCTGCCTCATAGTAACCTAGGATCACTAGCAGTGGTGAATATATCGTATTAATATTGTGATATAAATATTACTGTCAAACAATATCAAACTTCATAATATCGATTTGAAACAATATATTTGTCATTTGTTTATACTGCCTAAAGGTAGGTTATGCCACGCGTAATACATTCCCCTCCACTTACACAAGCCATTGCGAGCACAGAGCAGACTCGCTACCCAAGACTCATGCAGAACAGCACTGTGTGTTTCTCTTTGGCCCTGCACCCACTCACACTGCTGAAGGGAGGAAAGATTGTGAATTGTTTAGCACAACTAATTTGTCTTTAAATTAAATATCGTCTAAAAAATATTGTGATATCAATATTGTCTGAAATAATCTTGATATTGATTTTTCTCATAATCGAGCAGCCCTAGTTGGTTCTCAACCTTTTTTGAACAAACGCCCCCCTTGACCTCATCATAAGCCTCCCAACGCCCCCTTGACCTCATCATAAGCACAACGCCCCCTTTAAATAAAATATACTAATGCCCCCCATTGGCAACTTTGAGCCCCTCCTCTCAACTGCCTCCTCCTCAACGCCCCCTGGGGGGCTGTAGAGCATGCTAAACACTACTTTACAAGATCATTATTCTCTCAAGGACCACTCTGTTGGATTTGTGGGATTCCGGCGAGGAGGCAGAGATGGCAGTGTGATGATGCTCAGGTAAGAGTTGGTAGGCTACTAGCTCAGGTAGTTGAATTACTGTGAGATCAGTTTTCAAGCGGATTGTTTCTTATGGTCAGCTGTGTATGTGTATTAATTTTCTCAGCTGTGTGTGTGTGTGTGTGTGTGTGTGTGTGTGTGTGTGTGTGTGTGTGTGTGTGTGTGTGTGTGTGTGTGTGTGTGTGTGTGTGTGTGTGTGTGTGTGTGTGTGTGTGTGTGTGTGTGTGTGTGTGCGTGTGATTTTTGTGTGTGTCTGCATGAGACTGTGTGTGTGTGTGTGTGTGTGTGTGGGGGGGGGGGGGGTGTGCGTGTGTGTGTGTGTGTGTGTCTGTGTCTGTGTGTCTGTGTCTGTAAGTCTGATGATGCATCACTTTGCTTTTCAGTAGGTGGGGCAGATTGGGGAGAGCTTGGGGATCCCAAGTTTCCCAAGTTTCAACCTGTTTTTGAGCTGACATATCTATGGAAGTGATAGATTAGTGAATGATTTGCGTGATATAGCCATCAGTCAAACTTAGGCAACTGATTTCGATCTACGTGAACTTGCCACCGAATTTGCTACTTCCAAATGCTATTTGTCTTCTGGGAAACTACTTAATATCAAAGAAAACTCCATCCTGACACAAGTGTAACAACCGGTGGAAATCCGTGAGCTACAGCGTCAGTGGTGCTATCACACAGTCTTCGATCACGCACACAAGGTCGAACACAAACACGCGTACACGAGCGCGCACACACACAAAGCACAAGAGACCCCGAATATCCGGCGACTGGTGGTGGTGCAGTGTACCGTCTGACTCTCTCTGTGGGTGTGAGAGTGTGTGTGTGTGTGGGTGCGTGGTGGGACACTGCTGGCCCTCATAAATATTCAGACGGCCGGAGCGAACGGGCACATGTGGCGGTGAGCGCAGTGCTGGCCAGGTCACTTGCTGTGTATTTCTGAGTGCCCAAATCAAGCGGTGGCGCCGCACTGGGATTGTAATATCACAGGACCCAAATGAGCGGACTATTGCACAGACGAAGAGCAGATCCTAAACTTGAAATTAGGCGAGGTATCATACAGCAGGTGAGTAAAGAACGGAACACAAATCACGATGGAGTTCTTATACGTTCTGGTTACGCACGGTCACGGTAGCGTAACCGTAGCCTAATTGTAGATTTCTAATTATAACGTCCAGATTCCATGGGCTGTGTCCAAATCACGAGAGCAAATTACCTTCCTTTCCTGACTGTAGAATATGCCCATATCATTCATTTATTTGAGGGTATTAATCATTCAAATGGACTTCACATTCACATTCTGCAAAAAGGGTTGGGTTCTTTTTCCCCCTCAGTTTTCTGCATATTTTGAAGTTTTCCAACGCGTTTGTAGCATCGGATAATTCTTCCCTTATACAAACTTCTGCATGTCACACTTTCCCTCGGGCTGTCAATTTCTAATAAAAGAGCAAATTACTGGGTTCAAGCAAATGTGGTCTCCATCCAACCCATTCAAAGAAAATAGTAATCCGGCTGTAACATGCTTGATGTAGACAGATTGACCTTCATCATAGACCTACCTAGGCCTACTTTAAAAAACGTTGTGGGATGCGTCCCTGATCTAAAATCCAGGCTGCCACAAACCTGACTCGTCTAATTACCCCGCTTTTGTGCCTTGTAAGTATAATTTGTGTGTAGCCTACCCTTTTTGTTGATGATGATTAGGACATTGTTCTGCAAATTGAACAATCACCGTCCAAATAGGCTAAGTATGTAGCCTATTTATTATGGCCGTTCACCTTGTTGGGGCAAAGATGTTTGTGTTTCGTAAATGGTTTAACAGAAATAATTATAAATAATAATGATAATAATAATAATAAACATTTGAGCCAGCATTGTGTGTCGAAAAACAAACAAACAAAAACAACCTTGCTTGAATTTATGACATAGGCTAGCCATAGACATAGCAGAGCCTATTCAAAATTCGGATTTTGTCTGTGCGCAAAAGACACTTGTAGCCTATCAATACAGCGCCCTCCTGTGTTCGGGGCTGGATTTAACCTGTAACAGGTGTGTGCAAATATTCCAAAAGTCGCTGAGACAAAACCTCCAACAGGTTTTGTATGTCGTCGTGGTGATTTTTTCGTGATGTGATGTCGCGATGTGATGTGATGTTGTGATTTCAGAGTTGTTCTTTCCTATATAGCTGAGTCATGTTTGTGCAGCTGAGTTGTCTTGTTTCTCTGTTGAGCGGGAGAGAGGTTGGTCTGAACCTCACACTGGGCAACTTGCAACATCATCTCTCCAGCTGTGTGTGTGTGTGTGTGTGTGTGTGTGTGTGTGTGTGTGTGTGTGTGTGTGTGTGTGTGTGTGTGTGTGTGTGTGTGTGTGCGTGTGCGTGCGTGGGCGTGCGTGTGCACGCGTGCTTGCATGCATGCAAATGCCGGAGTGCACTTGTGTGTGTGTGAGTGTATGTGTTAACGCTTGGCGCATATGCATGCTTGTGTGTGTACTCTGCACATGTGTGTGTCCGTAGTACAGTATGTATTGCGTGCTTATGCTTACATGTGTGCCTGTGC
>NW_026945613.1:0-2500 GCF_034702125.1 Engraulis encrasicolus | reverse complement strand
ATACACACACACACACACACACACACGCACACGCACACACACACATTCACACACACACACACACACACACACACACACACACACACACACACACACACACCGGCTGTACAGGGAACTGGTGAGGATACACACACACACACACTCACACACACACACACACACACACACACACACATACAGACAGACAGACAGACAAGCTGTACAGGGAACTGGTGAGGATACACACACACACATGGATGTGCACACGTGCACGCACGCACGCACGCACACGCACACGCACACGCACACGCACACACGGTGGTGGTGGCTCAGGTGGTACGTGGAGGAACTGTTCGGCAACCTGAAGGTTGCAGGTTCAAGCCCCACTCTGCCAGACACCATCAATGTGTCATTGAGCAAGATACTTTACCCCAAATTGCTCCTGGTGGAAGGGGGGGTACCCTGTGTGTCAGCCACGGCCACCGGTGTGTAAATGTCAGTGTAAATGGGTGAATGTGAGGCATACAATATTTAAAGCACTGTGAAGGAGTGGAAAGACACTATATAAATGCAGTCCATTTACCAAATGCAGTCCATTACACACACACACACACACACACACACACACACACACACACACACACCTGGTGAGAGACATGCCTGCACACACACACACACACCGTGTAAACACTGTTAGTTGTCATTGCGTAAACCTGGGCAACGGCTTGCTATACAGATACGTAGATCTCTACGTGAAACATATGGCCATGTCTAGATTTCTTGGCTCTTTCAGACAGTATATACATATCATTGTTAACTGAGATGTTGTTTTGACCATAATGTGTGTTTGTGTGTCTTTCCCCCACAGAATGCTTTAGTCAACACTGGAGTAAGTATACATTCATCAACACCTCTTGCATCTCATCAACACTGCTAACATCTCAAGTATAATGCAAAGTCTATGGCAATATCGTGCACTGTGTGTGTACATGTGTGTGTCGTCTGCACCTGCTCAAGTTTTTCTGTGCATTTTGTGTGTGTGTGTGTGTGTGTGTGTGCGCGCGCGTGTGTGTGTGTGTGTGTGTGTAACATTGTTTCTGTAACGCTGTTTGCTGTCTCTATTTCTAGTGTCCACAGCCCCAGTCCTGCCAGTGTCAGAAGGGAGAGAGAGGATCTCCAGGCAACCCTGTAAGTTAACCACACACACACACACACACACACACACACACACACACACACACACACACACACACACACACACACACACACACACACACACACACACACACACACACTCCATCCTCCTCTTCTCCTCTCTCTCTCTCTCTCTCTCTCTCTCTCTCTCTCTCTCTCTCTCTCTCTCACATACACACACACACGCACACACACACACACACACTGGCAGTGAAGATTCCGTGTCTAATGTTCCATCCATTGCTGTAGCACAGTGTTAGTGTTTAGCCTGGCTATCAATCGTGACAACAAAGTTCTTTCGAGTTCCCAGTTTTGCACTGTTTTCAAAGTAGGCCCTACATAATTCATACCTCACTTTTTGACATGAAGCCAAATAGATTAGGCTGGTGTATCAACTGCTTACGCTCTCACATTGTAGCCCCATAATGCATGTTGTTCCACCAGTGGAACGCTGTAATAGTCACTGAAAAGTTAACTACCATAGTACTACCAGAGAGAGTAGATAAGAGAGAGGTTCCATTGGCCCATTGTTTCTCGGTTCTATTGTTGCAAGGGGGAGGGGGGGGATCCCCCTTTAGGCAGACCTAAGCAGACCTAAGGACTGTTCTATTCATTGTAGGAGCATTATGACACGCCCCTTTAGGCAGACCGAAACCTGGTCACGTTAGGTGCCCATAGAAACCTATTATGTTGGCATATCTCTATATGCTTAAAGAATCTCTGGTACTACACCACTATGGCATAACACAGGGCCTTTAGTAATGCACTACGACTTGGTCATTGCCATTCTAGTAACAGCAAATTTATAACGCTGTCTTAACAGGTTAAACGTCATATTGTGTCTCTTAAATACACTTTTCACATTTGTGTCGTCCGTAGTGATTCCGTCCGTATGATTATATTTTATCAGGAGCGTTTTCTCACAGACACGCATGAAGCCTTTGCTCTGAGGTAGCCTCTTGCTGCAGATGGGCCTGCTGACGGGCCTATTCACACTTTGCTGAAAATATTCAACTATATCATAAGAACATTGTCATGACATGATCGAGAGCCGTAGCCCCTTAATGCGCGCCGTACCTCCAGTGGCATGCTGTAATAGTCATTGAAATGTACCTACCATAACACTACAATACCATGACACAACACAGGCTCTTTAGTAATGCACCACGACTTGGTCATTACCAAACTGGTAACAACAAATGTATAAAGTCGCGTCTTAAGGGGGTTAAGTAACAGATTAAGACGTGGTCATTACAATTTGAGGGAGACGGTTAAGATATAACATACAGTAGGCTATGCGCAAAGGGTTAAAGTGAATGGACTGTAA
>NW_026945612.1:35000-47019 GCF_034702125.1 Engraulis encrasicolus | reverse complement strand
TTTTTATAAATCAGATGTTTTATTACTTACTTTGCTATAACTGCTGTGACTATGCATTCTCAGATGAGTTTCAGTGTGGTTGTGTAACCGTACAGTGTTGTAAGATGTATTTGTGTTGTGCTTAAACATGGACTGTAAATAAAATTGAAACATTAATAAACATATTTTCTGATCTGACTGGTACACGTGGTTCAGTATTCTGTTATTGGCATTACAGTAGTTCACTGTAGTTCAGTATTCTGTTATTGGCATTACAGTAGTTCACTGTAGTTCCGTATTCTGTTATTGGCATTACAGTATCTCACTGTAGGGCCAGTTTATCCCAAAATGCTTTTTCAGGCCCCCCCTGTCAACTGAATTGACCGGCTCACTCACACTACTAGTTTGAGGCGCTGCAAAGTCAGATGAGGATGCCTCTTTTTATATAAATAAAAGCATGTTTTATTGGTTGCAGAGAAAGAACAAGTTAAGATATGGTTAAACCAGGGGTGTCAAACATTAGGCCTGGGGGCCGGATGCGGCCCACTGGATGGTTTAATACGACCCCAGACTTGTAGAAAATAAAAGATTAAGAATGTCCAATAAAATAAGTAAATCTCTAGCTCATTACAAATGTACTGCAGGTGTCTTGAGATTTTAGATTTCCAATAATTGAGAACGAATTTGCCTTTTTTACTTGCCATTGAATATCAACGCTTCTGATATACACGCTTACATTCACCTCGATTTGAGTCAGTGCAATATGATGTTGATTGTGACAAGACTGGATGTGGATATGGTGGTGGTGTGTGGACTGCTGTGTGTGTGTGTGTGTGTGTGTGTGTGTGTGTGTGTGTGTGTGTGTGTGTGTGTGTGTGTGTGTGTGTGTGTGTGTGTGTGTGTGTGTGTGTGTGTGTGTGCGTGCGCGTGTGTGTGTGTGTGCGCGTGTGCGTGTGTGTGCATGTGTGCGTATCAGCATCTTGTCCCTGCCTTCCCAGCTGCCTTCCCAGCTGCCCAGACATTCCAATTAGTCCAGCGGATTGGTGAATTGATCATGCACTTTTGAGTAAAAGCATGAAAATTGGTACACATATACCTCTTCCTATGCTTATTAATATAAGCGTTGGAGGCGTCGCGAAAAATGAAGAATTTTCAAGATGGCCGCCAAATCCAAAATGGCCAACCCAAATTAATGAAACTACATGACACGTTGTTGTAAAAGCATGAAAGTCGTTACATATATCCTTCTTGATATGCTGATAAATATTATCGGTGGAGGCGTCCCGAAAAATGATGCATTTTCTACATGGTCACCAAATTCAATATGTCCAACCCAAATTAACGAAACTACCTGACACTTTGTAGTAAAGGCCTGAAAATGGGTACACATGTCCTTCTTAATATGCTGATCAATTTTATTGTTGGAGGCGCCGCGAAAAATGCTGTATTTTCAAGATGGCCACCAAATCCAATATGGCCAACCCATATTAGTGAGAAATCATCATGCACTGCGTCATAAATGCCTGAAATTTGGTAAATACATACTCTATGATGTACCTATTAATGTTAGAAATGAAATTGTTGCGTAAAAACAAAATTGAAATGTTCAAAATGGCCACCAAATGAAATATGGCCGACCCATATAACAGGAATTGTATAGCAGATGAGTGAATCCATTATGCACGTAGTAAAAGCATGAAAATGGTTACACATTTCCTTCTTTTTCAACTGATTATTAGATGTGAAAAACACAGAATTTTCAAAATGGCCGCCAAATCCAATATGGCCAACCCATATTAACTACCGGGCACTTTGTGGTAAAAGCATCATAATTGGTAGCCTACACAGTTACATCTTTATGTGCAGATTAATATTAGGAATGGAGGTATGAAAAAAATTCTGAATTTTCCAGACAAATCAAACATGTTTGACCCATATTAGTGAAACCACCATGCACTTTGTAGCAGGAGCATGTAATCAGCACACATATACTTATTGATATGTATAATAATGTAGAAGGGTTCACGTGAGAAGTGCGTGAACGCACATAGACACACACACACAAGTAATAGTCCTAAAAAGATTACTCTGGAAGTGATCCTATATTACAGGAAGACAGTTTTTTGTCACCATCGGAGAATACGTCTCCAACAAGTATGATGTGCCTTTTGGAGTTGCTCAGGGTAGTTGCTTGGGCCCTCTCCTCTTCTCTCTCTATATGTTGCCCCTGGGCTCCATCATCAGAGAGCACAATGTTGATTTTCATAGCTATGCCGATGACACTCAACTATATATCTCTGTCGAGCCTAGCCAAACCACTGCCATTCATGCCTTGACTAAATGCATGTCTGCCATTACAGATTGGATGAACAGTAACTTCCTAAAATTAAATGAAGATAAAACTGAAGTGTTGCTCATTGGGCCTAAGAAAAAACGTGCAAAACTCCACTCAAGCCTAGGTGACCTAAGCATACACATTAAAGATAAGGTTACTAGCCTAGGTGTGGTCATAGACTCGGATTTGAGCTTTGAGCCTCACATCAACAAGATAACAAAATCTGCTTTTTTCCATCTTAGAAATGTCAACAAAGTGCGCGGCTTGGCCCCCCGACAAGACGCTGAGAAACTTATTCATGCCTTTGTCACCAGTAGGATAGACTACTGCAATGCTCTCTTCTCTGGTCTCCCAAAAAAATTAATTGACAAATTGCAACTCATTCAAAACTCTGCGGCAAGAATCCTAACAAGAACCAGAATGAGAGAGCACATCTCTCCTGTCTTGGCAGACCTGCACTGGTTACCTGTCTCATACAGAATCGACTTTAAGATTCTGCTCACAGTATTTAAAGCATTAAATGGACTTGCCCCTAGCTATATCTCAGACATGCTCTCTTTTTATGCCCCTGCTCGAGCTCTCAGGTCCACTGATGCCAAGCTGCTAAGGACCCCCACCCCCCCGCAGAAGAAGATCGGCGACGCCGCGTTTGCCTGCTATGCGCCCAAGAGATGGAACGCCCTCCCCATCGAGATCCGATCAGCCACCTCCGTCGACTCCTTTAAGAAGCAGCTGAAGACCCGCCTCTTCATCCTTGCCAACTCCTAGCTGCCAAGGCGTCATAGTGTCCCAACCGCCGCAGCGCCCTTACTACTCGCAATCCAGCCCTGGCAGGGGGCTCCCCTAGGTGGCCGCTGGTCTCTGCCTGAGGTTTCTTCCTGACTACAGGGGTCTTTTTTCTCAGACCTCACCGAGCTTTTTTTTCCCCCTCACAAACTATGAATCAAGCGAAAGGGAGTTTTTCCTCACCCCTGATGCCACCAGGGGCCGCACCTGAGCGCCCAATCTCTGTGTGACTATCTATGACTTATGATAGGCCCAGCCACTATGGACCTTACACATCTAAGAATCCTGGTCCTAACCTACGTTGACCTTATGACTCTACATTCTCTGTCTATCTCTTCTTCCTCTGCCTTCTTGCTTTTTCTGCCTCTCCTCTATACCTCTCCTTTTAAATCTATCTCTAACAATGTTTTTTCCCCATTTGTTAAGCACTTTGAGTTACATGCCTTGTATGATACAGTGCTATAGAAATACAATTATTATTATTATTATTATTATCCTAACATAGCCTAATTTCGAAACATCAAACCCTTCCCTACTAATGTTATATAATAGATATGTAGTTTTACATATTGTGTTACAGTACATTAGTGAAACCAGGGCACAATTTGCTGTGAAAGCATGAAAACACATGTATCTTTTTATTGTATTAACATCATCAAAAAAATCAAAAGAACTTTCAAGATGGCCCCACATCAAATATGGCCAACCCATAGATGTATATATGGGCATAACATATCCTATATTTATCTCAGTATAAATGTATCTGTACTTGTAGTAGAAAAATATTTGTAGTCTTTGATGAGTCAATAAATATTTTAGTCACATTTTCAATGGATTTGAGCCATTTATCATTGAAATAAATGTGCACAACCTTCATTCAAGTACTGTAGGTAACAAAACAAAATCTTGTCCCCCCTCAACATGGGGGTTAAATCAAATCTTATCAACTTCACCTTGCATATGATGCATAGTTTGCATACCTTGAACTACAAATACAGAAATGGGGGTTCACCATAAGCCAAATCTTGCACACCATTATTATAGCCAAAAAATGAATCCTAATACTGTACAAGTAAACTTTCACTCAAGGTTACTCAAATGTACATACCCAGAGTTGACTTTGCACCAACTGTGCCATTCACCATTTATTCAAAGTTTGTGTGTATCTTTTAATTAGGCATTGTTGGCAGTTTGATTGATGTTGGCCATAGGATATACTACAACCTGGGGAATCCCATGCTGCTTTGCACACTTTCTGATCTGAAAGACAGCATGGATTCCATCCCTCAGAAATTGCATATGTAACCTTCAGAGTATCTCACTTGTGAGATCAACTGGTGTTAACCAGGCAAGACATACCCATACAACATGCATGGGACAGGATTGCAGTTCGTTTGAAAACCTTGAAGTACAGCTAGAAGTAGTAATTAATTATTAGTTTCTTTTCTTAACCATGTTTTAACCATGTCCATGAATTGACAAATCAATTGAACTTTCTGTCTAGCAACCTTGAAATCTTGACCCTTTTGAATTTGTGGTCATGAGAGGCATATTAAACACAAGGCCTATGAAGTCGTCACTAACTGCTAGAGGTACTGTATATCCCACAATGTGCCTGGAGGATTAATGTATATGGGTTGGCTACATTTGATTTGGCGGCCATCTTGAAAATTCAGGTTTTATTTGCTATGCCTCCATTTCAAATATTAATCAGCATATCAAGAGGTAAATGTGTACCATTTTTCATGCTTTTACTACAAAGTGGGTGTTAAATTCATCAATGGTTTCATTAATATGGGTTGGCTAGATTTGATTTGGCGGCCATTTTGAAAATTAAACTTTCTTGCAATGCCTCCATTTCTTTTATTAATCAGAATATAAAGAAGTAACTGGACATCCATTTTCATAGGTTTACAACAAAGTTTCAGGTACAGTAGCTTCATTAATATGGGTTGGCCATATTGGATGTGGCGGCCATCTTGAAAATATAGCATTTTTCATGGCGCCTCCAACGATAACATTGATCAGCATATTAAGAAGGACATGTGTACCAATTTTCAGGCCTTTACTACAAAGTGTCAGGTAGTTTCATTAATATGGGTTGGCCATATTGGATTTGGCGGCCATCTTGAAAATTCATAATTTTTCGCGGCGCCTGCAATGCTAATATTAATCAGCATATCAAGAAGGATATATGTACCAATTTTCATGCTTTTACAACAACGTGTCAGGTAGTTTCATTAATTTGGGTTGGCCATATTGGATTTGGCGGCCATCTTGAAAATTCTTCATTTTTCACGACGCCTCCAACGCTAATATTAATCAGCATATCGAGAAGGATATGTGTACCAATTTTCATGCTTTTACTCAAAAGTGCACGATTAGGCCCTTTTGTGTGTCTAATCCGCCGGACTAAATGGGAGTTTGACAACCCTGGGTTAGACTTGTAGACTTGTATGTTGTAAATATAGCCTGCTAGTGGAACATGGCCCTGTTACCCAGATTAAAGTAATAGTATGTACAGTATATATACAGTATACACTCGCTATCAATTTATATTTTATAGTTTATTTATTTATTTATTTTTATTTTTTTTAATACTTTATTGTGTTCATTCAAAGTTCATTCAAGTTCATTCAAGTTCAGAACAATCATTCATTTATAAACACATTTTCAGTTTTTCTTTTTTTTCCCCCCACTTGTGATTATTTCAAAACAGACATAAGAAAACGGTACATAGAAAAAATAAATAAATTAATTAATTAATAAAAAAAAAATTGAAATAAATAAAAACCACACACACACTGTTTCATGTACTCCACCCCACCCACCCTTTTAACCCTTCTTTTTGCTCCCATCTGCAGGTCTACATCCATCCATCCTCACAAACCCCACATTCACTCCCCCACTCACATCAGCACACATTCATCCATCCAACCATATATCCACACCCACCAACTTTCATCCACCTAAATACCCACACTTTGCAACATTCATCCATCCACGCATACACCCACATTCACCCCCACACAAAAGAATTCACATGCACTCACACCGCCCCCCCCCTCCACACACACACATCCACCCACCCACCCACTCACGTCCTAACCCCCATACACAAAACAATGAACCTAAAATAAATTTAAAAAAAAATAAAAATAATAAAAAAAACGAAAGAAAAAAATACAAAGGGTATGCATATTTATTAACTGAGTGTAGTTTTGATTTCTCATGGGGGTGCCATAGTTTAGATTGGCTCCTCATCTTAACTTTTGTAAAGGGACCATTTTTTGTCATACACATTCTCTTTATTATTGATTCTATAAGTTATTTTTTCCATACTTCTCATTTCCTCTATACTTTCCAACCACATATCAGTAGTAGGTGGTTCTACTTTTTTCCAATTCCTTGTAATTTGTTTTAAGGCTGTTATTCTAAAGACCCAAAAGAGGTGGAGGTGTTCCTTTTCCAGCCCTCTGGGTCTTATGCCCAAAATAGCATTGTGATTTTGTATTGACACATCTTTGCTTAACTTTTCTCGCGTAAGATGTTGGACTGCCTGCCAATATTTATTAAGTTTATTACAAGAGTAGAAAATATGTGTATAATCAGCGTTGTTTACACCGCATTCCCTCCAACAGCTGGTGTTGGTTTGCGCATATTTGGCCATTATTGATGGTGTTAGAAAGTATCTAATAGTCATCTTCCAGGCATATTCCTGCCAGTAGGGGGATCTAGTGTAAACATTAATATCTTTCAGGCACTGTTTCCACTCCTCTTCACTAATGGTTTTGTTCAAATCCTGCTCCCACTTCTCCTTTATGTGATCTAATTTTTCAGCCCCACATTCCTGTAGAATATTATATATTTGTCCAGTTAAATGTTTAGTATTCTCACTCTGACATTTTTTCGCCATGTATTGTATAAGTATATGTAGATCATTAAGACTTTTGAGATGTGCTTTTTCATTCAGATAATTCCTAAGTTGCAAGTAGCGATAAAATTGATTGTTTTGGAGCTGGTATGCTCTTGCTATATTTTCAAACGGTTCTACACCAATGTCACTGAACATTTGGCTGTGCATAACCAGGCCTTTATTTCCCCAGCTTTTAAAGGTGTTGTCAAGTGTATTTGGGGTAAAGTCTGGATCACTCTGTATTTCTCTTAGACATGTCAGATGTCCTTCTTTTATTTTTATGTTCTTACATATTTTTCTCCAAGTTTTGACCGTATTATTTAGTACGAAATTATTTGTTTTCATCTGCTTTGTGGTGAAGAGTTTATTTAGGTTACCAACCAGTATTGTCTCCATATTTTTCCATTTTGGGCCCAAGCCTTTGTTCAACATAATCAAAATTAATTTCACTTGTGCTGCATAATAGTAGTTAATTAAATTTGGTAACGCTAACCCCCCTTCCCTTCTCCTTTGTTGCAAAATTTTAAGTTTAACTCTTGGTTTTTTCCCATCCCATAAGAATTTTCTAAGTAAACTCTCCCAGTATTTGAAACTTATGTGAGGTATATAAAGTGGGATATTTTGAAACAGAAATAAAAATCTTGGTAAAATATTCATTTTTATTGCACTGATCTTCTCCATTAACGTAAAAGGCAAACTTCTCCACCTATTTAGGTCTTGTTTAACAGATTTTTCCAATGTTCCAAAGTTGCTTTGGTAAAGCTGTTCAAGGTTATTTGGTACTATCACCCCCAGGTATTTTATGCTATTTTGGTCCCATTTGAAATTATATGCAGTTTTGAATTGGTTATCTAATTGGCAGCCAATTTGCATCACTTCTGTTTTATTTAAATTCAACTTATACCCTGACACATTACTGTAAGATGTTATTTCACACATTAGGGTCGGCAAGGATTTGTAAACGCTTGTTAAGTATAAAATGATATCATCGGTAAACAATGCTATTTTATGTTCCTTCTTTCCAACATAAACCCCTCTTACCTCTGTATTCTGTCTAATTCTTTCAGCTAATGGCTCTATACATAGAGCAAATAGTTGTGGAGATAACGGATCACCCTGTTTGGTTCCTCTCTTTATTGTGAATGAATCTGACAAAGTTCCGTTAACTTTCACTCTGGCTTGTGGAGTTGCATACATTCCTCTGATTAAATTAACAAATGTCTGATTAAACTTAAACTTCTTGCACACTTCTATTAGGAAGGGCCAGAATAATCTATCGAAAGCTTTCTCTGCATCCAATGTTATAGTTAACATAGATAGCTTATTTTTGGAGGCATAGTCTATAACATTAATGGTGCGGTGGATATTATCACTCAATAATCTATCTTTTACAAAGCCTGTTTGGTCCAAGTTGATTATTTTAGGCATTATATTTGACATTCTCTTGGCTATTATAGCTGTAAATACTTTTTGGTCTACATTTAGCAGGGATATAGGCCTATATGAAGAGCAACATTCAGGGTCTTTTCCTTCTTTATACAACACAGAGATTATTGCTGAGTTCCAGGTATTGGGCCAAACTCCTGTTTCCAATATCCTATTAAAAACCCTGCACAAAATGGGTATTAATAACCTTGAAAATTCCTTATAGAATTCATAGGTGTACCCATCGTCACCCGGGCTTCTCCCGGCCTTCCCATTCTTTATGGTCTTTGCTATTTCTATTTCAGTTATTGGCTGTGTTAACTCTTCATTCTGACCGTCAGTTACAGCTGGGAGCTGCAACGTATCCAAAAATGTTTTAATTTCTTTATTGTCAACCTCCAATTCAGGTGTATACAGATCTTGGTAAAATTCCCTGAAACCAGATGCGATATTTGATTTTCCCCTTCTGTAAACACCTCTTTTATCCTTAACTGTGGCTACTACATATCTTTCCTGTTGTTTTTTTAACTTAAATGCCAATTTTTTCAAGGATGTTATACTATTCTCGAAATGAGTTTGCTTACAGAGTACTAATTTTTTTTCCGATCTCCATTAATTCTAATGATTTCAGTAGTTTTTTAGTGGCACACAATTGTGTATATACCTCTGCTTTCATACAAATCTCATATTCCTTTTGCAGGTCACCTACTTTCTTTTCTAAGAGGGTCTTTGTTTTTTCTTTTTGTTTCTTTTCCCAGGAGGAAAGTGCAATTATTTCTCCTCTTATTGTTGCCTTTGCAGCTTCCCATAGCACTATGTCCGATACTTCACCATTATCATTTAACTCGAAGAAAGACTTGATTTTCCTCGCAATTTTATCTTTTAAATGAGGATTTCCCAGTAGTGAGTTATTCAATCTCCAAAGTGTTTCTCCTTTGTCCACATTCATATTCATTTCCATTACGACCGGAGCATGATCAGTTATTGTTATGGGTAGAATTTCGCATTTGCTAACTCTTCCAATATCGTTTTTGTACATAAAAAAATAATCTAGTCTGGAGAAAACCTTATGTGCATCAGAGTAATAAGTAAAAGCTTTATCACAGGGGTGTAGACAACGCCAAACGTCTGTTAAGCCTATGTCTGTTTCAGCTTTCCGGAGTAAGTCTGCAGCTTTTTCTGATTTATGTTTCTTCCTACTCTGGGTATCTAATTTTGGATTCATGACCAGGTTAAGATCTCCAGCCATAATTACAGTTCCTTGTGCCTCCATCATTAACAATTGTAGTACTTTTTCCACAAGCCCATCCCCTTTTCCTGGAGGGTTACAGTGAGGAGAATAAGTATTTGATCCCTTGCTGATTTTGTTGGTTTGCCCACTAATAAAGACATGATCATTCTATAATGTTAATGATAAAATGTATTATAATATAGAGAGACAGAATATCAAAAAGAAAATCCAGAAAATAACTTTGAAGAATATATTTTAATTGATTTGTATTCCATTGAGGAAAATAAGTATTTGACCCCTCTAGTCAAAAAAGACAAAATACTTGGTGGCAAAGCCCTTGTTTTCACATACAGAGGTCAGATGTTTCTTTCAGTTAATGACAATGTTTGTGGGTATATTAGAAATGATTTTTGTCCACTTTTCTTTGCAGATCATCTCTAAATCACTTAAGTTGTATGACTGTAGCTTGCCAAATGGGAACTTCTGTTCCCTTCACAGGATTATTATAGGGTTAATGTTTGGAAACTGTCTAGGCCACTTCATGACCTTAATGTGCTTCTGCTTGAGCTACTCCTTCGTTGCTTGGGCTGTATGTTATGGATTATTATCATTTTGGGAGGCTAATCCATGACCCACCTTCAGTCTAGTGGTGGTGGGAAAGAGGTTGGCATGCAGCATTGTACGTTTACATGTCTCCCTCCATCCATTTCTTGACGATGTGAAGTTGTCCTGTGTCTTGGCCAGACAAACAACCTCAAAACATAATGTTACCACTTTCATTTATGATGTTGGAGAAGGTGTTGTTCTTGGGATCATAGACAGCATTTCTCTTCCTCCAAACATATAGAGTTGTGTTAATGCCAAACAGTTTGATTTTGGTGTTATCTGATTCCAGCACCTCCCAATCATATCCTAATCCAGTTTGACGTTCATTGGCAAACCTCAGGTGAGCCTGAACAGGTTCCTTCTGAAGCCGGGGTACCATACATGCACTGCAGGATTTTAATCCGCTGTGGTATCAAGTGTTTCCAATAGTTTTCTTAGTGATTGAGGTCCCAGCTGCCTTGAGATCATTTCCTAGCTCCTCCCATACAGTTTTAAGGTGCTTTATCTCATTTTTTTCCGGTTATTAAATTCCCACAAGGTCAAATCTTGTATGGAACCAGAGGCAGGCCTAAGATTGATGATTGATGATCATTTTGTATGTCCTAAAATTGGGAAGAAATGCACCAACAGTTTGCTCTTTAATATCCAGGAACCCATTTCTACCTTATTGAGTTCTAAAATCTTGTCCCTGACATCCTTTGACAGCTTTTTGGTCTGTCCCATGTTGGCGAGTTTAGTTTGATTGATTGACTGATTCTATGGACTGATTCTGCCGATTCAATGTGTCTTTTGTGCAGGTTACTATTAACAGGTGTGTTCAATTCAGATAACAAGTTGATTGGAAGTGCCATTTGATCTGCGGGATCAGAACTCTTAATGTTTGGCAGGGGATCAAATACTTATTTCCCTCAATTAAATATAAACCAATTATTATATATTCTTTAGAATTAATTTCTGGATTTTCTTTTTGATATTCTGTCTCTCCATATTAGAATACATATTATCATTAACATTAAAGACTGATCATGTCTTTATTAGTGGGCAAACCAACAAAATCAGCAAGGGATCAAATACTTATTCTCCTCACTGTATATACATTAATTAGTGTTAAGCATTGCTCTTCCAGCATGCCTATAACTACTACATACCTTCCCTCCTTGTCCCTAATACATTTTATTTTCTTAAACATAAGATGGTTCTTGATCAAAATTGAGACTCCTCTTTTAGATGTTGAATGGGAGGAATGAAACACCTGTGCATTAGCTAATTTTTCCATTTTAGCATGCTCAATTGTACTTAACCCTTATGTTGTGTTCGGGTCATTTTTGACCCGTTTTCAAGTTTTAGTGTGAAAAAAACACACTTTCCTTTATTTTCTTGGAATAAGGCTTCATCTAATCCTCAGTCACAATCATTTCAACACAAAAAAAATATGTTTTATCATATTAGTAAATTTTAAAGGTCCAAAAAAAAAAAAGTTACATCTGTGGTGTTCGGGGGTCAAAATTGACCCGGTATAGATTTTTGGTTGTTTTATGCATTTCTGAAAAGCTGTTGGTTGCCCTTTGTCTTCAGTTTGGTGATTTATGGTGAGGAAAATATATTTCTTGCCTGAACTTTTTTTTTGCCAGCTTTTTGATATTACAAATCCAATATGGCCGCCGGACAGTCCCATACACTACAATATGTCATATCTCCTGTTGTGAAAGGAGTACAGATGTATTTCTGGTGTCTACTCATA
>NW_026945612.1:0-30000 GCF_034702125.1 Engraulis encrasicolus | reverse complement strand
CTCACTTCTAAGCATAGTAACTGGCTACAATATCAGAGGGATTATTGTCGAATTGGCAGAGTACACATGTTGTGTTCATGAGTTTTGTGTTCGTGGTTGTGGTTCCCCTTAGAGTAACAACTTTGACTTCATTCAACAATGTCAGAATACAAAAAAACCCCTATATTATTGATGTTGACAGTGTCAGATGTCAAAGCAGTGGCATATGGTTTTAACAAAGAAATTACATGACGTGAATTTCAAGTCTGAGGCGCCGTCGGCCTGCAAGGCAATTACAGCTGTGAGCAGTGGCTGATTCTAAAGCCGTGGCTGCAGGGTTTTAGCAAAGAAATTACATGACGTGAATTTCGTTGGTGAACAAACTCACATCTGTACCATGATTTTGTGTGCGTGACGATTTATTTTCGCTACGTTTGAACAAAAGGATTACGATATATTGACACATTTGAGGTCAAATATGTACCGCAAATTTAGCTATTGGGGGGGGGAGTCATACTCTGAAGTGGACTAGCGCTGTGGGTTTAGGCAACACATCTGTGACTGATGTGCAGGGCCGGTTCTGGCTTATTTGGCGCCCTAGGCGAGTTTGAGTTCTGGCGCCCCCCCCCCCCTTTTTTTTTTAATACCTTACAGAACACAAGAGTAATACCGGTAGTAAGCTTAACTAAATAGCATCAAGAACAATAACTGTTTTGCATCAAATGGATTTCTGGTTCTTTTGGACAGCCGACCAACACATCAGATTGAGTCGCATGAAAGTACCTTCACTGTGTGGTGTCTTGGATGTAATGGTGGTGGTGCCCCCAACCCCAGATGAGAGGGAGGTTATCAATGTGTTTGAATTGTAAAATGGAATTGAAATGCCAGGAGAGTGGTACAGTACATTTGCATGTCAAATGCATGTGTAGACAATAGGCCTACCAAGGAGGTCTGCATTGATAGCCTATCTACACTACCTACAGCATCACAAAGCATGGCAGCATAACAATTTTAATAAGCTACACATTTGTGCTGTCTATGATTCCAAACCAATTTCATTTCTGTACTGGAAATAGTGGTGCATTTGTGAGTAGGAGAAGGGGGCTATCTATGTGTTTGAACCGGAGGGACAGGGTGAGAGAAAGGGAGAAAAGCTGTCACGCTTTTGAATTTCATAATATACAAAATATAGTAAATAGCCTCACTTGTCTGCAATACTACATCACTCAGCATGAAAACATGCTGTGCATGGTTCTCTTACATGATTAATGTAGGCCTATATGTCATTCTGGTCTGGAAACAATGTTTTTTTAAGCTTACAACAAGCAGGTAATTCATTCAAGTGGATGGAAGGAGATATGGCAGCTAAACTTGTTTTAAACATGGCACCAGTCTTACTTTACATTGCTGGTCAACCTAAGCAAGTATTATGATGTCAGGTGGGTGTTAGTGAGTAGGCTACTAACAGCTACTTTACTGGATTTCATTGCTTGGCATACTTGGCTAATGTTAGCATGCTAACTAGCGATTTCTCAGATCAAAAGCAAAGCTCTTTTTCCCTCTAATTCCAAACAGTAGCCTCATAACTATTAGGCTTTACATTACCACCAACGGTTGCTGATTAAACCACATACTTCCAAAACACCCTCTGCAACTCCTGCATCATGCAATGACTGGTTTAATGAGAACATAACAATTCTCCACCCAGCAGAGCAGCATTGCTGTTCGCGCTTGCCCTCTGTCTCTCGAATGAGTCTCCAAATTCAAAATAGATCGCACGCTGTCACTCGTCCCGCCCCCTTTCTCATGACTGTCTGTTTATTGGTTCACAGACTTCCCAGAGACAGTTGAAAGCGATATTACTATTGGCTGAGGGGCGCTTTGCCGTGAGGAGCGCTTTCGCCACGCTTTGTTGATTGCGACTTCATAAAAAAACCTCCATATCGCAAAATTACACATCGGAGAGCGCCATTTCGGCGCTCCTTCTTCACATTGCGCTCTAGGCGACCGCCTAGCCGGCCTATGCTTATAACCGGCCCTGCTGATGTGAACTTGCTTACTCTAAAGAGGCAGAGGTGCTCTTTACTATGACTTACTCCGACTTTATTTAAGTTTGATTTAAACTCCAAGAAAAGTCAAGATAATCGAAGAAGCAAAGGAAAAGCTTCTCACTGAGAGAAGGCATCACAACAATCATAGTCCAGCTTAGCATTAGTTCATTTCACATGCTAGGTTTCGAGCTAGGTACTGACGTCTGCCTACCGATCCTGACTGTAGATAACCGACTACCCTTTCCAATGTGTGGCCAATGGGCCAATGCTATCCATGCCATGTCCCTATCCAAACGGTTTCATATTAACTATCCTGTTATCAACAAAAAAATAAACTGACGTGCACGTTAGGATTGTGCTGTGCTACTAACTTGGTTTGCAGCTGCCACAACACTAACTTGCTCTCTAGAGATGGGATTTATGGCTCTTTTTCGGGATCCGGATCTTAGTGGCTCGTTCCTTTCAAAGAGCCGTTCAAAAAACTGGCTCTTTTGGCTCTTTTTTAAATTATTTGTTCAGTGTTAAGAATGTAATATTTTGACTTCTCCTCAAGGTAATTTTGTCCAAACAACAACTGATTATTCTCCTGCTTCTAAAGACCGTTTTTGCCTCTATTTGAGGCAAACAATTGTGTTTTTTCCCAAATTTAATTACTCTGGTCGAGGTCACGTGCTTAAAATGAATGAAAAATGAACGAAATAACGGTCGAGTGGCTCCCCCAGCTGTGATCCGGTTCCCATCGTTCACTTCAGGGAGCCGTTCAAAAGAACCGGCTCGTTCATGAACGACACACCTCTATTGCTCTCATTTAGTCATGTTGTTGTTTCGTGTAGCTATCTCGTATTTTGGCTCTTCCTGGCTGCTAATACTTGCATAAAGTTTTCAAAATTAGGTTTTCCAACACATTCAGACAATCAACAAATCATTAAATTGCCATACCTTATTGTCCAAATTAGACTGTCCAGGCAGTTAGTGGATGCGGTCTCTCGTGAAGGAACTGCAGGTGACACAGCTGCTCAGCATCAGAGATATCTCTGTCAGCATCGCTGGTGCGGGGTTGCCAGATCTTTCACGATAAATAAGCGACTATAGGGGCAGCAGACGACACGCAGTGGTCATCTCGTGTAAGCCTACTGATCAGAAATCAGCCTTGTGCAGCATCAGTCCAACGACTGTCGTGTTAGTTAAAGTGTAAAACTGACCCTAGATCTGTCAGCCAGCGATCACCATGGATTGACAGTTTTCTCTTGTTTGTTGTTGGGTTGACGAACTTGAATGATTACCTGATAATTACCTATTATTGGTCTTATACTGTTGTTATTATTGTATATTTATTTATTTATTTTTAAAAATATATGTTTTTATTAATTACTTGTCGAATCAAGGGTGGCCAGTAGGGTGGACAATAGCGTCCCAGGGGTGGCCCTGGCCACCCCCTGCCCCCCCCTAGAATCGCCAGTGCTAAGATCACTTATTATTTTGGTTAGTGCTGTTTCGGTGCTATGGTTAGCTCTAAAGCCTGATTGGAATTTTTCCAAGATATCATTCCCAGCCAGATGTTGATTAAGCTGTTTAAATACAACTTTTTCTAGTACCTTGCTTATAAAGGGGAGGTTTGATATAGGTCTGTAGTTGTTTAAAGAATTCTGATCTAAATTTGTCTTTTTTAGGAGTGGCTTTACCATGGCTGTTTTGAATGAGCTTGGAAAAATGCCTGTAAGCATAGAGGTGTTAACAATTTGCAGTAAAGGTGCTGCTAAGCAACCAAGTATGTTTTTTAGCAGATATGTGCGGATCGCGTCAAGGCTGCAGGTAGACTGCTTACTTTCCCTGACTATTTTACAGAGGTCGTCCTCTGTAATTGGACAAAACTTTTGGAAGCTCTCAGGTCTCCTAGGGGGGTTTAACCCTCCCCTCGGTGTATCGCCTGAGTGGGCGACAGAGGTTGCTGCGTTTCCACCTTGGATGCCTTCTCTAATGTCGGCAATCTTTTTATTAAAAAATCTAGCAAATTCCTCCCACTTGGCATGTGATGCTGCATTTAGGTTGTTATTGCTATGTGTTGGATTAAGCAGGTGGTCAATAGTGGAAAAAAGAACTTTCGCATTATGCTGGTTGTCTGTTATGATTTTGGAAAAATATGCTTTTCTCTCTGAGCGTACCGCATTATTGTAGGAGGAGATCTCATCCCTAAGGGATTGTCTATGGACTTCTAATTTAGTTTTCCTCCAAAGACGCTCGGTTACTCTGCATTGTCTTTTTAAGGCTCTAAGTGAGTCATTCATCCAAGATGAATACCTAGCTCTCGTTCTTGTCGTCGTTCTAATTGGAGCTATGTTATCTAGAATTCCTCTTAAGTTGTTGTTGAAGCTATCAGCCATTTCATCAGGTGTGCAGTGACCATTTAGTAGGTCACTTGATTTGATGAGGTCTGAAATCTTAAGCTCAGCAGAGGCATTAATGCGTCGTCTGTGAATGACATTGTTGGGTGTGCTAATTTGTGTTGAAATGTCAAAATCAAAAAACACACAGTGGTGGTCGGAGAGGCCGACGTCCGTGACCGATATATTGTTGATATCAAGCGCATGTGAAATAACAAGGTCAAGTGTGTTGCCTTTCCGATGGGTAGGCTGTTCTGTAACATTCTGGACGAGACCGAATCCATTTAATGTGTCTAAGAAAGACTTGGCTATTGCGTCATCTGATTTATTTACGTGGATATTAAAGTCGCCAGCAATTATTGCTTTATCATAGTTAGTAAGTACGTCCGACATGAAGGTGGAGAAATCGGATAGAAATGACGAAGAGAATTTCGGTGGACGGTACAGAACAATAATAATCAGTTTGAGGTTTGCTTGGACCCTCATTGCCATGTATTCAAATGAAGAGAAAGAGAAAGAGAAAGAGGTGTTGCATGGAAAGTGGTGTGGACATTAATAAGGCAAATTCTCCAGCTATGCTATTTTTACATTTATGAAATATGTGGTAGTGACTAGCTAGGTTTACCTCAAAAGTGCATGGTAAGGACATGTCCCCACCACCAACACCTAAAATTACACCCATGCTCTTACCACAATTGGAACACTCTGTAGCCTGTGCAGACTGATGTAATTTGATTGATGAAAGAGGGCTCTGCAATCACTTGCTCCTTTGGTCATTTCCAACAACTACACCAAGTTTCAGCCAAAGCCGCTCACAAGTTTTTGAGTTATCCTGGTGAGAAACAGACAGACAGACAGACAGACAGACAGACAGACAGACAGACAAACAGATAAACAGACAAGTAAACAGACAGACAGAAATAGACAGACAGACAGACAAACAGACAGAAAGACAGACAAACAAACAAACAGCTGACAAACAGACCGAAAACATGACCTCCTTGGCAGAGGTAAAAAAAAAAAATACAAAAAAAGTCCTTCAAATAAACAGCCATATTTGAAGAGTGTGTGTGTGTGTGTGTGGGGGGGGGGGGGGTGAGCAAATTCAGGCCCTCAGCAATCTGTATGAACCAAAAGTATATGTGCGCAAATTCTACATATACCTTTTATTTATTGGATTTTAACCACTAAAAATCTGACAGACCAACCTTAAACAGCTTAACCAGTGTGCTGTGGACCCCACAGGGGTCTCTGGACCCCACTTTGAGAACCAAATACTGTGCAGTAAGTCACACTGCATAACACACTGTATACAAACACTATTACAGAGTACAATACTTATTACTGTAGTGAGAGGCTTTATAGCACACACACACACACACACACGCACACACACACACACACACACACTGCTGCGGGAGCTTGCATGTGCTACAGGAAATTCAATGCATGATATTATTCTTGAAGAGATTGCTGAGAGAATTCCTGTGGTGCTTTCATGAGCATATGGGATTATTATATTGTCTGATATGATGGACTGATAAAAGATGTTCGTCGACTATGCCCAGGGATTAAAGTAAAAAAAAAGTCCTGAGCCTGAACTTTTTGGTGCGTCCACGCGACCCTATACGATACACGGTGAAACGAGAATTACATTGCTTTTTAAGCTTAGTATTTACACTTATGTTTATCTTATTTATCTTAGTCTGATGTGGGTGCCATGTCAGGGTCAAAATGATGAATGACTTAAATGACTTTTGCAACTTGAATAGGGCCTACCAAGGAGACCAAAAGGGTGTCAATAGCGCTAATCATTATTACATAATTACATACTTATTATGCATAATATTGTAGTTACATGGGCCATTTCATCACAAAAGCATGAGAAAAGTATGTGTAGCAGAATATGACCAACAAAGATTGAAATACCATGACATGTTAGATACATAACAGAGGTAAAAGCATAATCTTTGGTTACTTAGGCCTAAGTGTTTAATCCTGCCTTAAAAGAAAAGAAAATGCAAATGCATGGACATGGCTGAATAATAATGCAAAATACCTTTAGTTTTAACGAATTACAAATGCAAATCAACTTAATTCATTAATGTCATTTTGGTGGCTACTATGGACTAGATTTTGTCTGTGTCTGTAGATATCTTAGAGGTTCTAGGTTTCACAGCTGTACAGTCAGTCTGAATAGAGCCATGGATAGAGCTAGCTCTAGGTCAGAATTTGTGGTGCCTGCCTGCCCTGTAAATATTTTGGCTACTCTCCTATGGGGCTATTCTCAGAAAAAAAGACTGCCTTGCTTCATCATCAAGCTCAAGTTGTTCTGTCCATCACCGCAGTGTTATTGTTGGCCTTCAATGACTAGAATTCCACTGAAAACTAAAGCCCATTAACAGATTGTTAAAAGCCATCAACAAACCATTATGTGACATATTATTTAACGATCTCACAATCACCATGAAAACGACACCTTGAGATGTGAATGTCCACTAAAAACGTGCCAATGACAGGAATTATACACCCAACAACCCAACCTTGTAACAGGTTGGACTGTCACTGTTAAAACAAGATTGTCCCTTGATGGCTTCCATAGCCAGTGATGTCATCAAATTCAGCTTGCCGCTGATTGGCTAGCCAGTTAGTGGTGGCTAGGGCATCAGTTTTATAAAAACAGCCAGAAGGGGTAGACTCGCTGGAACTCTCCCGGATTTGTTTGTGTTCTGTGCTGTGAGTGTCGCTGGGTAGGCTGAGGTTTGACTGGTTCCAGCCTACAGAGACTAATGACCCCTCTGTGAATGTTTGAGGTATGTGTGTGTAAACAGTGTTTGTGTGTAACATTCTATGTGCCTGTATGCCTCATCTGCCCATCTAAACCTGTGTATTCACTATTGTTTTTATTGTTGATTGCCAGGGTAGCCAGGTGATCCCGGTGGCACACGGAGTCTATTGTGGAGTCTATATCCACTGATGTTGAGGTATGCGTGACATTCTTTTGTATGTGCAATAATTGTGACAATGTATAGCTAGCTAATGGTGGACAACTGCTAACCATCTATGTAAATGTTTGACTCCTCAGAGGGTACCATCGAGGGTCATAGGTACTGTTTGCCGCTGTTTTGCCCATAGTGATTTTAGCTGTCTGTTTGTTTTGTTGTTATTTTATCCGACCGCCTACTCTCTGTATTTTGTTTCTGTTGCCAACTAGCTCATGCTCTCAGGGCAGGCTCCAGTAGTAGAGAGCCCTAGTGTGAATTATTAGTAGCCTAGTTGTGTGAACGTGAAATCTCACCTGTGTAGTGGGTAGCCATACCGATTGAATCACTTGCTTAGCGTGGGTAACCAAACTGATTGAATCACTTTCTTAGCTAGTACGCCTATGTGTGTGTGTGTGTGCTGTGTGCTTTGACATAGGCCATTTGTCTCTGAGCACAAGAGGTGACAACACATCTAGCTCTATCCTTAACTGGCAGCCCGCCCTGTTAGCCTGGCCCTGGCACAATTTAGGCCCGTCTAGTAGGCCTAGGCCACCACTCTGGTCTGTCTTTTATTTTACGTTGGCGGTCTGGATATTGAATGTGTTTTGTATCAATAAAGAAAAAGAATGTTATTTTTGCACAAGAAATCCACGTCTCTGTCCCAGTCTGTCAGAACTTGCGTTTGCCTTAAATCCATGTATATTTCTAGGGGCGGAATTCCCCTAGTGGCGTAGTCGTGTAATTGCAGGTATTCCAACTTGATCATTATTATTTTGGGTCATTCCCTAAAGGTCCACCTTACTACATTTTGGCCTATAGTCGGCAGAGATAGCTGGCATACAGAGACGTGTTTTTCTTTTGCTTTAGTTTTGTTTATTAAGTCATTAAATTGAAGGGCACATAGGGGCAAAACAGCGGTGAGCAAGTGCGGGACTCGAAGCAGCGAGGGAAGAACCACCGTGTCCTGTCTCCCCCTGCGAGCTGCAAATTGGTGCCTGCCTCGGTGGACATGGAAGGAGAATGGCAAGAATGGCAGGAACTGAAGGAAATGGCAAGACGACAGGGTGAACAGATAAACCTCATCTCACAGTGGGTGGACCTGCTGCAGCGGCCCCAATCAGGGCCGCAGAACTCTTTCGTGTGCTGGAGATGTCACGAACCGGGACACCTTGCACGAAATTGTACTGGGCAGCGGGCCTCCGCTCCTTCACAGCCCCCGCCTGCTGACCAGTCGGAGAATAGGGGGCGGTCCTCCCCTTGGCGACCGAGAGGGGGACTGGCGTCTTCTGGGCTCGACAGCAGAGAGTTGCCGGAATGGAGGGACGTCTGGTCCATGCCACCCTTTTGTGTTATGTTGCATTGTATGTGTGCATGTGTGTGTATGTGCATGCTGATCTTAGTACAGCTGCTGAGTAGGCCTATCGGGACCATGTGAGCGGTGACGTGGGTGTGTCTCTGTAACCGTGTGTCTGCCTATCCGCAGGTGTGTGTGTCTGTGATGCGCGGGCTGACCCGAAAGCAGCGGGCGCTTGCAATTAACTGCGGTCGACCGCAGACACGGGTTATGAAATATTATTTTTAATGAAATTCGGGTCGGGTGCGGTCGGTCAGGACCTTTGAAATGATGCCGAATTTTAAAGTAGGCTATACCTAGCCAATACGCTATAGTTTACTTTAGCAGACAGGGACATTTTTTGCGAAATAGATCAAAGTTTATATGGCTGAATACCTACGATGGTGCCACGCGCTCTGCAGGAGACTTAATGAGGCTCCTGCGTCGGCCGAATATCTTCTGCGCGCAACTGGTGCAGCAGGTGCAACCATTGAGTGCATTTGAGGGTGCTCTCTAAACAGTGCAGTGATGGATATAGCCTACATATTTTCTTATACAATTGTAATGGTTTCGCGCTCATGGGTTGCTTACAGAGTTTGTTTTCATTTCCTGTGTCGTACCATGACTACGAGGCAATCCACTTGACGGCTGGCTCCGTCTGCTCACCAACCTACAGATTAATTTTCTCCATGTATCCAAACGACGATGTTACCGAAATAAACAGGTGACAGTCGGCAGTCCTCATTGCATGGCCTGGGTTCAAAAATCCAACATGTCCTGTTGAAATGCACAGCTGTCTTGTTCTTGACGCAAATTCCTTTTTTAAGACCTTTATTGACGTGATTGTGCTTTGCCAATGACGCTAGGGTGTTCATAAAGACGCACGGCTACTATTTTCAAAGGCGGGTCGGGAAGCGGGCCGGGTCAATATTTTTTCATGAATATTTCTTGCGGGCAGGGCAAGCGGGCGGACTAGGGAAAAAAGCGGTCGGGTGTGTCTTGTTTTTTCGTCGACCCGCGCATCACTGGTGTGTGTGCGGGCGTTTGTGTCTACCTATGTGACCGTGCGTCTGCCTACCTGCAGATGTGCGTATGTTTGAGTATACCTACAGTGCCCTCCATAATTATTGGCACCCCTGGTTGAGATGTGTTTTTTAGCTTCCAATTATTTTATTTTTTTTCTAAATAATATGGGACCTTAATGGAAAAAAGAGAAAAATCCAACCTTCAATACAAGTGCATTTATTCAGTGGGGAAAAAATCCCACATAAAGAAATAATTATTTGACATCAAATAATGTGTGTCACAATTATTAGCACCCCTGGTGTTAATATTTTGTACAACCCCCTTTTGCCAACAAAACAGCTCCTAATCTTCTCCTACAATGTTTCACAACATGGGAAAAGACAGAAAGAGGGATCTTCAGCCATTCCTCTTTGCAGAATCTCTCTAAATCATCCAGAGACCTGGGTCCTCTCCTCTGTACTCTCCTCTTCAGCTCACCCCACAGGTTCTCAATGGGGTTGAGGTCAGGGGACTGAGATGGCCATGGGAGGAGCTTGATTTTGTGTCTGGTGAACCATTTCTGTGTAGATTTGGCCATATGTTTAGGGTCATTGTCTTGCTGAAAGACCCAGTGACGACCCAGCTTCAGCTTTCGGGCAGAGGGCAACAGATTTTGATTTAAAATGTCCTGGTATTTCAAAGCATTCATGATGCCATGCACCCTAACAAGGTTCCCAGGGCCTTTGGAAGCGAAACAGCCTCACAGCATCACTGACTCACCCCCATACTTCACAATGGGTATGAGGTGCTTTTCAGCATGCGCATCTTTCGTGGTACGCCAGACCCACTTAGAGTGTTTGTTGCCAAAAAGCTCAATCTTGGTCTCATCTGACCAAAGCACACGGTCCCAGTTGAAGCCCCAATACCGCTTGGCGAACTCCAGACGCTTGCGTTTATGATTGTGAGTGAGGAAAGGTTTTCTCCGTGCATGCCTCCCAAACAGCTTGTTGGCATGTAGACAGCGCCTGATGGTTGATTTGGAGACTTTGTGACCCCAGGATGCTATCATTTGTTGTAATTCTGTAACAGTGAGCTTTGGAGATCTTTTGATTTCTCTTACCATCCTCCTCACTGTGCGTGGTGGCAAAATAAACTTGGGTCCTCGTCCAGGCTTGTTTACCACTGTTCCAGTTGTTTTGAACTTCTTAATTATTCCTCTCACAGTGGATATGGGCAGCTGCAGTTGAGTGGCAATCTTCTTGTAGCCTCTGCCTGACCTGTGAAGGTCGACGCACATCTGCCTCACTTGTATGCTGTGTTCCTTTGTCTTTCCCATGTTTAAGAGTGGATAAGAGAAATGGCCTCGGTGTCACGTCATATTTATACCCCAGGGAAACAGGAAGTGATGAATTACTAATTAAATGTTCCTACATACTCTGGTAAACTTTGTAAACTACTGTAGAAATGACAGAAATGCTTCAATTATATTTATTTCCTGGGAATTGTTAGGGGTGCCAATAATTGTGGAACAGGTGATTTAATGAAAAATAATTATTTTTTAGTCAGGGATTTTTTTTATTTTCTTACAATTCATTTGAGTTGAAGGCTACATTTTCCTACAATTTTCAGTGTGACAGTATTCTTCTGCAATAAACACTGAATTTATTTTAAGGCTTTTAACACATCTCAACCAGGGGTGCCAATAATTATGGAGGGCACTGTATGTGACCATGCGTCTGCCTACCTGCGGAGGTGCGTGTGCGTGCGTTTGTGTATAGCCTACCGGTGTGAAAGTGTGCCTGCCTGCCTGCCTTACCTGTGTATGCATGCCTACGTGAGGGTGTACCAGTCTGTGCTAGTTTTCCGGTGTGCCCCCCTGGCTGGAAATGTAGCTCATCGTCGGGGCGCCGATTTTAAAAAGCCGGGGTATAATGTAACAGGTGGGACTGTCACTGTTACAAGATTGTCCCTTGACGGCTTCCATAGCCGGTGATGTCATCAAATTCAGCTTGCCGCTGATTGGCTAGCCAGTTAGTGGTGGCTAGGGCATCAGTTTTATAAAAACAGCCAGAATGGGTAGACTCGCTGGAACTCTCCCGGATTTGTTTGTGTTCTGTGCTGTGAGTGTCGCTGGGTAGGCTGAGGTTTGACTGGTTCCAGCCTACAGAGACTAATGACCCCTCTGTGAATGTTTGAGGTATGTGTGTGTAAACAGTGTTTGTGTGTAACATTCTATGTGCCTGTATGCCTCATCTGCCCATCTAAACCTGTGTATTCACTATTGTTTTTATTGTTGATTGCCAGGGTAGCCAGGTGATCCCGGTGGCACACGGAGTCTATTGTGGAGTCTATATCCACTGATGTTGAGGTATGCGTGACATTCTTTTGTATGTGCAATAATTGTGACAATGTATAGCACCTGTAAGAACCCAAAACGTAATAACTGCCCATAACGTAATAACTGCCCATAACGTAATAATTTGGGCGTAATAAAACCCATAACGTAATAACTTGCCCATAACGTAATAAAAATTCCTTACCCATAACGTAATAACGTTCTGCCCATAACGTAATAAGTTATTACGTTATGGGCATGTTATTACGTTATGGGCCTTACACTAAAAAAAAGCTTTGATAATGTAATAACGATGCCCATAACGTAATAACTGCCAGTAACGCACAGATGACTTCAGTATTTGCAATGCACTTTACTATTGTACTGTTCATATTTCGTCTGACCTCTATTGTTGCAGCAAATAACAGTGACTGGATATTTAAGCGGGCTTGCAGAGCAAGGCCAGATTCTAGTAATCTCTAAGTAAAGTTTATGCTTGCTTGCTTGCTTTATTCTCTTGTGCAGGGCGGTAAAAATAGAAAATGGATCTCCTCCTAGGCCTTTCCAGATAGAGACACCGTTCAAACACTAAAACGACCGGCTCGGCTTGGAGATCATTTGTTCTGCTATAGCGTGTCCGTGTCTCTTGTCGCTTTTCCGCTTTTTGGCGATTTTCTGCAAGTTTGGGTCCCCATTGAAAACAATGGTAGAACCTTCATGAACCAAGGTTCCGCCACTCTAAAGATCAGAGTGTAGGAGGCTTTTTCGTTCATAAAACATCAACACTTTCACCTAGAAGTTTAGTTGACGCATTGTTAGCGAGCTCTATGGGATGTCTCCAAATTGTCAAAGTTTTATCTCCCAACTCCCATTACTTTTTAAATGGCAGGTGTGTAAAAACGACAGGGCTTTTACATTGGTTTTCCCATTGAGGCTTGAAGTGCCCTTTTCAAGAGGTCAGCGCATGTCCCGCAAGAGGTCTATTTGTGACTGAACCGTTTAACCTATAAACTTCATTCAGAGACTGTTAGAGAGATCAAACGTATGACTCCGATCTGTAAGCAGGACACGTGCCAATTCCTTTTAGTTTTTTTTAGCAACATCAAGCTAAAGACAAAAAACTGTTTCTGATTCTGCCCTCTGCCTTAGAGCACCATACTAACTACCATTCAGTCAATCAGAACAGGTGCAGCCAATATAGGGTTCCATCTCAACTGTCACTTTCTCTCAACTTTCTATTCTTAACGAGCAACTGCTCTGTAGTTCTAGAAGTCTATTGTTCAGCTCTTCAATGCAATGTAATATTGTCTTGCTGTAATGCTTTTCATAGGCAGCTGCTTGGCCCAATGGTAATAGTCCTGCAATATGGAGGTTGGGAGCTTGAATCCCACTCGGACTCATGTTGATTTTCAAAATTATATCATATGCAGTGTTCTTTATCCAATTTAAAAAAATACCATGTATGTCATTTAGTATCAATGACAAAGGTGCTGGATTAGAGATATGGAGGTTGGGAGTTCGAATCCCACTCGAACCCATGTTGATTTTCAAAATTATATATGCAGTGTTCCTTAGCCAACTTCAAATACCATGTATGTCATTTAGTATCAATGGCAAAGGTCCTGGATTACAGATATGGAGGTTGTGAGTTCGAATCCCACTCGGACCCATGTTAATTTTCAAAATTATATCATGCAGTGTTCCCGTGTATGTCATTTAGTATATCCCCAAAACGCAGAGCTACAACACTTTCAAGATGGCTGAATCAAAGATGGCTGAATTGTTTGGCCCATAACTTCTGACTGGGTGGATGGATTTTTTTTCCCAACATTTCTTTTAGTTTTGCTTTCTCAATAGTACTTTGTTTCATCTCTGCCCCAAAAGGCAAGCCCGCTTCCAGCATTTTCTGTGAGATGCAATCTATCCGTATCCTCTGCATTTCCTATGTGTTCAATCCAATTGTCTAACTACGAAGTTTTTAGCTATTATAATAATGACAAATACATAGCCTACAGTATTTTCAATTTCAACTCCTTTAATGCAAAACTTTGAACTGCAAATTTCAAACATGAACTACACAAATAGTGAAATGAAATGTCCCTTTTGTTTGTAATGGCAAAAAAATAATGTTAATTAAAATGACAGACTGCTATTCTGTATAACATTCTATTTTACCAGAATACTTTTCATCATATTGAAATGTAAAACACACACACATACTGTAGCATCCTCAACATAAACATTAGGTAAAATGAGTTCAACATAGAATTGGCATTGCTTTCCATAAATATCATGGCTGAAGTGTTGGTGTGTGCTGTGATCTTGTTTTGGTCTGACTCAAACTTTTAAATGTAAAAAATGTAAACAAACAAAATATGCATACTCAAAATAAACATAAGGTAGAATAACATCCACATACTGTAATACTGACGTTACTTTTTCCAGTAAATGTCCTTGATCTTGTAAATTTCGTAGCCTACATGACTAAGAAGTATCCACGCTTTCATCCATTGGCTGTTCTCGCATAATAAGCCTTTCAGTCGTGTGCTGAGAAGGCTGCTGCGTCCAGCAGCCTTGTACAGCTTCATGATGCTTATTGATATGTCACCTCCACAGTCGCCTTCAAGTAGGCTCTCCACAAGAGCATCTCATATATTTTTTTGATTAAACATGGTGCACAGCTGACGGATCAGGTGTGACACTAAAGCGATGGTTCAGAGTAGATTCACCCTAATGCCATTTGAACCGTGACATCCATCCAGTAGTCCACCCAAAGTGTTTTCTGGCTTGGGCGAACATTAGCAGAGTTACCGAGTTATTGTATGACTATTCCGAATAGCTTGGCTTAAGTGCTATTGGGCATTCACATACATCTCCAAACCTACCTCAGAAAATTAACATGTCATGACACCAAACTTCTACAGTAGTACAAATATGGTCTCTATTCACCAAACTAAGCATTTGGAAGTTTGGAAATAGTGCTGGAGTTTATTATTATCAACTCAAGCTGAATAGATTCTGTCCTGCTAAAGCTTTGCCATCAGGGGCAGAGGCAGGATCAACATCAGGGACATAGACTGAGTCACCATCAGACAAGGAGGCAGCTTCAGCACCATGGCAGAAAACTACTCCGAACCATCACTTTAAATGCCCCAAGCATGGTCATATCTTGTTCAAGGACAAAACCAATACTTTTCTGTAAAACCTCTGAAGGTTAATAGGGAGCTCCATGACACATGGGTTTTTCAGCACCAGGGGTAGAGGCATCATCAACATCAGAGACAGAGACAGGGTCAGCATCAGGGACAGAGGCAGGGTCACCATCAGGAACAGAGGCAGGATCAACATCCGGAGTACAGTCAGGGTCACCATCAGGAACAGAGGCAGGGTCACCATCAGGGGCAGAGGCAGGGTTACCATCAGGGACAGAGACAGGGTCACCATCAGGGACAGGGGCAGGATCAACATCAGAGACATAGGCAGAGTCACCATCAGACAAGGAGGCAGCTTCAGCTAAGGCCAAGACCTTTAGGTCTGAATACTTCGAACCAGACCGAACTGTTTGATATACCCACAAAAACTGAAAAGGGACTTGTGCCTCCTATGAGGACTCTTGTGCTTCCTGTGAGGACTCTTTTTGAGTGTGCTCTATTTTTTATTTTCAAGCAAAATAGTAAAATGGCCCCTGCTGGAAAACAGCCCCCTCTATTCTAATGAATCTATTCTCTTAATCCACTTCAATCTCAAATGTAAACTAGACTGCCTGTGCAGTCGCCTTCGACTGCTTAAGGTATATCCCCGAAACGCAACGCTTCCAGTCCCCCATCATTCCTACCACTCCCGTCCACCTTTTCATAAACGTATATGATAAATACAAAATATATAAAAGAAATATATTTAATATCTATACATAGATCAATGACGTGCATAGGCTTAAAACCAAATGACTATTGTGAAAATGAAGCAAAAAATGGGGCAAATGGTAACACTGTTTTAATGGTTCACTATTACAGTGAATATACCACATTAGGTACAGTGTAATAACCATTGTAACAATATTTAATACCATGCAATACCAGTGTAACAGCATGTACCAATTTTGTACTGCATCATGTATTTTTGTGTAAGTGGTATTACATGGTATTGTATATTGTTACACTGGTATTACACTAGTATTACATGGTATTAAATATTGTACATTGGTTACTACACTGTACCTGATATTGCATATTGTTACACTGGTATTACACTAGTATTACATGGTATTAAATATTGTTACACTGTACCTAAATAATATGGTAGATTCACTGATATGGTGAACTGTTAAAATAAGGTAGTACCGGGCAAATCAATCCACCCAATCAGAAGTTATGGGCCAAATAAAAATTCCGCCATTTTGAAACTGTTGACCTCCAAACTCAAATCAGTTCATGAACCTACCCTAGAGCATTAACACACCAAATCTGGGAGAAATCCATCCGACTGGTCAGAAGTTATGAGCCAAACAAACATTCGGCCATCTTCAATTCAGCCATCTTGAAAGTGTTGGCCTCCAAACTCGAATAAGTTCATGAACCCACCCTAGAGCATTAACACACCAAATCTGGGAGAAATCCATCCACCCAGTCAGAAGTTAGGGGCCAAACAAAAATCCGGCCATCTTGAATTCAGCCATCTTGAAAGTGTTGACCTCCAAACTCGAATCAGTTCATGAACCTGCCCTAGAGCATTCACCCAAAAAATCTGGGACAAATCCAAACATCCGTTCAAAAGTTATCGCGTTAACACGAAAGACCTTACGCGGCGGCAGTGGCGGACGCGGCGGCGGTGCACGCAAAACCATTACATCCCCGACGCTCCGCGTTTCGGGGATATACATATAGGCCTATTTCAAATAAATAATAAAATAAAATAAAAAATCTAAGAAATTGTACAATGTATTTTACAATGCATCACAATAAGATAATATTTGATGTTCAGATGTTGTCAGAAGTTCATTTAATTTGGTACAATGGTACAAACTGCACACAAGTATAGTGTTTCCATGAGGTCTTTCACATTGGAACGATTGGACAAGGCAGCATGGAATTTCCTAAGTTATAACGAGACTGCATTCCCAAAGAAAATGCTAAAAATGCTGTGTGTGCTGAGTGCTAGCATATTTAGCATAAACCATCTACTCTGAGTTACTGCATATAGCATTGAAAACTGAAATAGCCTAACAGACAGTCCAATAAAACATCTTAAAATAATAAATAAAATAATTAACCTACTTTTGTTGAGTAAGACTAGAGTCGTAGTTAATCATTTCATTTTGTACCATAATTAGCATTTTTACTAGCCTGATAAACCAGACTAAATGTGGATGTCTAATTTAGTCTGGCCTCGATGCATAGTACATCCGAAGATTGTTGATGAGAACAACCTTCCCTCAAAACCCTGCCCGCTTTGATTCAAAACACATTTTTGCGTTGTAATTGGTTTGCCAGATTCATGGCATTCTAGCTTCATTGAATCATTATGCGAGGCCAGACCCACCCGTAGACAAAACATTTTGCCGTCCAGCGGGTGGCGCTGGTTTACCAGGCTACATTTTAACGATAGTTTGTATAGTAATCATATCAGCTAACCTGCTTCAGTTTAAAAAACAATATACAAATATATATTTAATTATATCACATTAGCATAACATAATAAGCAATATTACCATAATTGGTAGTTTAATATCATCATTAAACTACATTGTCACAGCCCCTAGATGTCTGTTCCATCAGGGCATAAAAACAACATTAGCTAATTACCTCCACCAAGGAGGTAATGTTTTCGGTCGCGTTGGTTTGTCTGTCTGTTTTTCTGTCTGTTTGTCAGCAGCATAACTCAAAAACTAAACATTTTTGGACAAAACTTTGTGGGTTTGTTGATAATGACCCAAGGAAGAAGTGATTAAATTCTGGGGGTGATCCGGATCACGAACCGGAACCAGGAGGATAGCTCAAAAACGAATCAAGTGATTTGGACGAAACTTTGTGGAGCTATTAGTAATGACCCAAGGAACAAGTGATTAAATTCTGGTGGTGATCCGGATCACGAACCGGAACCAGGACTTTTCAAAAGATTCTTCACTATCTAGACGCCCCCTAGTGACCAGAAATTGAATTGCGAGAACAGCACTAAAACAAGGCACAAAGATTTAGGGTGTAACATGGTCAAATGTATCAAGTCTGCGCTCTCTGAGTGCTTCTAGTTACATTTTATTTACTGAATAAAATTTAAGATAGTGAACAATTTAGTATTATTAGCATGGTTAGCAATACCTGTCAACCAACCTTAGCTAATGTTAAAGGGGTATGCCACTATTTTGGGGCTTAATACAGTTAAAATCGTTGGCTGGGGTTTATAAAGGTGGTAAAGTGTCTTATTTTTCATGTAAGCCGTTGTCTTGCTGTAAGACAAGTTAAAAGAGGGAATATGTCGCTAAGCTAGTGAAAGTCAATGTATCCGTGTAGCATTGTAGCATGCTACACGGATACATTGACTTTCACTAGCTTAGCGACATATTCCCTCTTTTAACTTGTCTTACAGCAAGACAACGGCTTACATGAAAAATAAGACACTTTACCACCTTTATAAACCCCAGCCAACGATTTTAACTGTATTAAGCCCCAAAATAGTGGCATACCCCTTTAACTTAAAACACTTGGCTACACATTTACCATTGTTGCTATTTGACGCTATTGGCTTTTTTATGTTTCAAATGGGCCCAAATGATTACATTACTGGCAGTTATTACGTTATGGGCATCGTTATTACATTATCAACGCTTTTTTTTTTAGTAAGGCCCATAATGTAATAACCTGCCCATAACGTAATAACTTATTACGTTATGGGCAGAACGTTATTACGTTATGGGTAAGGAATTTTTATTACGTTATGGGCAAGTTATTACGTTATGGGTTTTATTACGCCCAAATTATTACGTTATGGGCAGTTATTACGTTATGGGCAGTTATTACGTTTTGGGTTCTTACACTAGCTAATGGTGGACAACCGCTAACCATCTGTGTAAATGTTTGACTCCTCAGAGGGTACCATC
Source organism: Engraulis encrasicolus (assembly GCF_034702125.1). Classification (NCBI taxonomy): domain Eukaryota; kingdom Metazoa; phylum Chordata; class Actinopteri; order Clupeiformes; family Engraulidae; genus Engraulis; species Engraulis encrasicolus. The sequence continues at coordinate 10,839 of NW_026945612.1, read as the reverse complement.
GAGGGTCATAGGTACTGTTTGCCGCTGTTTTGCCCATAGTGATTTTAGCTGTCTGTTTGTTTTGTTGTTATTTTATCCGACCGCCTACTCTCTGTATTTTGTTTCTGTTGCCAACTAGCTCATGCTCGCAGGGCAGGCCCCAGTAGTAGAGAGCCCTAGTGTGAATTATTAGTAGCCTAGTTGTGTGAACGTGAATTCTCACCTGTGTAGTGGGTAGCCATACCGATTGAATCACTTGCTTAGCGTGGGTAACCAAACTGATTGAATCACTTGCTTAGCTAGTACGCCTATGTGTGTGTGTGTGTGCTGTGTGCTTTGACATAGGCCATTTGTCTCTGAGCACAAGAGGTGACAACACATCTAGCTCTATCCTTAACTGGCAGCCCGCCCTGTTAGCCTGGCCCTGGCACAATTTAGGCCCGTCTAGTAGGCCTAGGCCACCACTCTGGTCTGTCTTTTATTTTACGTTGGCGGTCTGGATATTGAATGTGTTTTGTATCAATAAAGAAAAAGAATGTTATTTTTGCACAAGAAATGCACGTCTCTGTCCCAGTCTGTCAGAACTTGCGTTTGCCTTAAATCCATGTATATTTCTAGGGGCGAAATTCCCCTAGTGGCGTAGTCGTGTAATTGCAGGTATTCCAACTTGATAATTATTACTTTGGGTCATCCCCTAAGGTCCACTTGGCTACATTTAGGCTATTATACTACAGCTAGTGGGATGAAACTTGTTGCTGTCTGCATGCAGACTGCCCTCTTGCTAGGCGCTATTTGAGTCACTTTTAAGTTGAACACAGCGCCAATGTCAATCCTTTTGCATTGTTTTTTTTCCATCGGAGATAATATCAGTTAATATGTAGGTGGTGTTTATATGTAACCCGACTCCTCTTAGCTAAAACATTAGCATAAAAGTTCGGTAGTTAGCGCGCTAACAAAACTCAGCATGAGTGTGGCATCTGCAACATGATGAAGTGAAACTAAGCTTTTTTGTTAAATTCTAACGAATAACAAATGATTCTCTTACTGTTGGTGTTCTCACAAGTAGTTGTAGATTGAAGCACATCTTCCTACAACCTCTTCCAACAACCACAGAAAGTAATCTGGTGATTGATTCAGGAATCACGCTATCCAGCCATTATTTTGAATGGAACTACCGGTAGCATTTAAATGCACAGGCAGTGGTTGACATTAGGAGATGAGATAAACGGTCCGCTCTCCCGCTCCACACTCCGGGAGATGCCGTGCGACTCTGTGTTAAGTTTTAAGTTGGGTTCAGAAATTATGAAAAGACACAGAGGGATCGAATGTCTGTGAAAAAAAACAGAACCTTGTGTGTTGTTGACAGCTAATTATTATCACTGAGCAGAGAAGCTCCATCAACACTGCTTATCGACATTCTGTAGGCTATGTCCAAACACACAACGTCCAGTTTCATTTATGTTTTTGACGACAACGGCATCACCAATCCATAGCATGCAGTTTAGTTATATTTACACATAGCAGTACACAGTGCAAGGTGCCTTGCCATGTAGAGCGAGTTGTTGACACTGCTCTGTGACCGCGGCATGAGAGCGGTGAGTCGGCGACTGCTAGTAGACCGGCTGTGGTGGTCCGACTCGAGCGAGATACTGAAGTAGCACGCTTTCCTAAGACCTGCCCCCTTCTTCTTCTGATTGGTTAACAATGTTAGTTTCAGTGCGCTCCTTTGCTACCATTGGCTGACAAACGCAGGAGGGATTTCGGTTGCCTTCTTATTTATTTATTTACCGTCAATTTATTTCCGAGTATTTTTTATTTTTTTAACCCACGGTCAATCGCTGCAAGCCGGAAAACTTTAATCCCTGTATGTCTGTCACTCTCTCACCACCCCCCCCCCCCCCCCCCACGGCCACACACACACACACAAACACGCGCGCACACACACACACACACACACACACACACACACACACACACACACACACACACACACACACACAGGGCCGGTTCTGGCTTATTTGGTGCCCTAGGCGAGTTTGATTTCTGGCGCCCCCCCCCCGCCCCCCCCCCCCCCCCCCCCCCCCCCTACCTTTGAAAGAAAAAAAAAATCTTTCTTATACCTCACAGAACACAAGACTAATATCCTTAGTAAGCTTAACTAAATAGCATCAAGAACAATAACCGTTTTTCATCAAATGGATTTGTGGTTCTTTTTGACAGGCGACCAACACATCAGATTGAGTCGCATGAAAGTAGCTTCACTGTGTGGTGTGTTGGATGTGATGGTGGTGGGGCCCCGAACCCCAGATGAGAGGGAGGTTATCAATGTGTTTGAATTGTAACGTGAAATTGAAATGCCAGGAGAGTGATACAGTACATTTGCATGTAAAATGCATGTGTAGACAATAAGCCTACCAAGGAGGTCTGCATTGATCTACACTATCTACAGCATCACAAAGCATGGCAGCATAACAATTTTAATAAGCTACACATTTGTGCTGTCTTCCAAACCAATTTCATTTCTGGACTGGAAATAGTGGTGCATTTGTGAGTAGGAGAATGAGAAGGGGGCTATCTATGTGTTTGGAGGGACAGGGTGAGAGAAAGGGAGAAGAGCTGTCACGCTATTGAATTTCATAATATACAAAATATAGTAAATAGCCTCACTTGTCTGCTGTGCATGGTTCTGTTACATGATTAATGTCATTCTGGTCTGGAAATTAATGTTTTTTTAAGCTTACAACAAGCAGGTAATTCATGTGGATGGAAGGAGATATGGCAGCTAAAATTGTTTTAAACATTGCACCAGTCTTACTTTACATTGCTTGTCAACCTATTATGATATCAGGTGGGTGTTAGTGAGTAGTGAGTAGGCTACTAACAGCTACTTTACTGGATTTCATTGCTTGGCATACTTGGCTAATGTTAGCATGCTAACTAGCGATTTCTCTGATCAAAAACAAAGCTCTTTTTCTCTCTAATTCCAAATAGTAACCTCATAACTATTAGGCTTTCCATAATCACAAACGGTTGCTGATTAAATCACATAGTTCCAAAACACCCTCTGAAGCTCCTGCATCATGCAATGAGTGGTTTAATGAGAACATAATAATCTCCATCCAGCAGAGCAGCACTACTGTTTGCGCTTGCCCCCTCTGTCTCTCGAGTGAGACAAATTCAAAATAGACCGCACGCTGTCACTCGTCCCGCCCCCTTTCTCAGAACTGTCTGTTTATTGGTTCACAGACTTCCCAGAGACAGTTGGAAGAGATATTACTATTGGCTGAGGGGCGCTTTGCCGTGAGGAGCGCTTTCGCCACTCTTTGTTGATTGCGACTTCATAAAAAAAACTTCATATCGCAAAATTACGCATAGGAGAGCGCCATTTCGGCGCCCCTTCTTCACATGGCGCTCTAGGCGACCGCCTAGCCGGCCTATGCTAAAAACCGGCCCTGCACACACACCATGCATTACTGTACTGTACAGTAACACACATTCTTTTAGTGATCTCTACTGTGATCATCTATGAACATAAACATACAACACACACAAAAGTTATGAATACCCTCTCAACACACCATTATGAAAGTGTTGTAGCACACTCACACACTCTATATAAAGCCCCATCAAACAGTAGTCATTGTTATAATTATATTGAAAGCCTAGCTGTATCATACAACACACACTTAATTAACATGTAATAACACACAGCACATCTCATCATGGACATTATTCTCAGTTTGAGTGTTTGTGTGGCTGCTGCACTTCGCCTTTATACTGGTCCTCCTGGTTGTGTAACATTCTCTACCCTGAACACCAGGTGGCAGTGGTGAGTAATGAGCCTGTTCCAGAAAACCCTCAGAAGACCATAATACAGAGAGAGCACTAGATGTTCAGCTTCTTGAAGTGTGCCAACCCCTGGGTACTGCCGTCTCACCTACAGGAAAATGTGCATTCTGCCTTGTCACTGACTGATGCTAATCATGGTGGTGATCTGACTTCAGGTGTTCGCTCCAACACAAGAGAGAGAGAGGGGTCTCTAGAGAGGGGTCTCTCACAAGAGAGAGAGGGGTCAATGTGGTAGCCTCGCAAGCCATCCTACGTACTTCCGCCAAAGGATTGGCTCCACTACTGTAGTCTGGCCGTGCTTCTCTGTGGAGTGCTTGGAGCAGTAGAATTTTGATCGCAAACCCCCCCCCCCCCCCCCCCAGAAAACAGCCAATAAGCGAATACGCCCGCCACGGGGGGCAATCGCTATTCCGACATACCGCTATTCCGACATACCGCTATTCCGACAGCCGACATACCGTAGGGTTAGGGTTAGGGTTAGGGTTAGGGTCAGGGTTAGGGTAACTGTATGCACTCTCCCTAAACTGGTAAAAGCTGAGCAACGTAGCACAAACCAAAGAAATTGCATAACTCGCGCCGGTATTCCGACAATAGACATCAATGTCGCACGGACGCACACACACAGACAGACACACCTGTCCCTCTTCTCTCCTCTCCTCTGCTTTACTCTGCTCTCCTTTCCTCTCCTCCCCTCTCCTCTCTGTTCTCACACCTTGGCCTGCCTGCCAGGCCTTCGAGTGTAGAATGACTTTTGAGAAGGTTCCGGCTGCGTCCTGGAAGACGGGGGGCGTGTATTTAGAGGGGCGTGTATTTAAGGCAGCCCTGATTGGTCCGATTCACGATGACGTCTGACGTCATTAACTGTCAAGTGAAGAATGAAATAATACCTACCGGTAGACTTTAACTTTAGCAAAATATTTTTAATTAGACCTAAAGACACAGCTTTCCATACCTGAAAACGGTATTTTCCTAGCATCTACCAATCCGAAGGTAGCCTACTTTAAGTGCGGGGTTACTTTTCTAAAGATAGCGTTTTGTTTCCTTGGAAACGGAACGGAGATATAGCCAGACAGACTGACGAAGCGATACATGTATGTCATTTGACTCGGTTTTGCATTATTATGGATGCATTTCTAATCTTGACATTCTAATGGACAATCTGTGCGAGTTTCAAAATGCGTTTTTATGTAACATGGGAGTAAAATGTGTTAACAGTACGCCCGTCTGGGATTTGTTAGCTAGTCCGCTAGTTAGCTAGCAAGTAAGTAATAGATATTAGAATCGATCTGTCTCAATGGCCCAAGCATAAACAAAGAAACACCAGGATTTGGATGTTTAATATCAGCAATTTGTCAAAGCAAAACATTTTGAAAACATTCACAGACCAGTTCATTATATCCACAGCCTTGAGTGTCGGCAAATCTTTCCACTTTTGACACATGATGTAGTGTAGAGACCTAGCACTTGCTAGCTAACTAGCGGGCCAGCTAGTTTAACAAATCCCAGACGGGATGTAAACACATTTACTCCCATATCACATAAAAGCACATTATGAAATTCGCATAGATTGTCCATTATCATGTCAAGATTAGAAATACATCCATAATAGTGCAAAACCGAGTCAAATAGCGTATGCGTAACACATAAACCGCGTCCGTTTCCAAGGAAACAAAACGCTATCTATGTGCTGCGAAGCTGCTCTCAGAACAGAGTGTTTGTTACATGGTCGCTCTGTAATGTGCTCTAAGAGCAGAATTACCGGTACATGTGTGCATCAAATATGCCCTGAACCTGCAGAAAAGCTGCTCTAAAGCCCCCTGCACATTGGGCAATGCGGTCACCGCATCACCGGAGTGGTAGCCACCTAGTGGACACCGTATTACTTCAGAAAAACTCCCGCAAGCAAGGTCTAGTAGTGGCTGGTTTGAAACATGGCGGACGGAGCATAAAATGCCACCAAACTTCTTTATTTGAACACTAAAAACGCTTCGTTTCACTTTTTTGTAGTGTGTTACTGATAAAGATCATGTGTGAAAAGTATTGCTGTGTTTGGTGATGAATTTGGTTTTTGTAATTTCGTATCAAATCATAACTGGTTGTTTTCTTGTCCACCTATCTAGTGTGGATTATATAATGATAATGTTTGGACATTATTGCTGTTTTTAACAGCTTAACACGGCCTAATTGTAATATGTATCTATTCATTTTTTAGAAGATCCGAGGGAAATCCTAAAGTGTTTATCATCACCATAGCAACAGCTGTCTTTACCGCGCTTTACGGTCAGACACGGTATTTTCCCGACGAGTTGAAATATTTGAACGTATGCGGAGTAGTGGGGTCGTAATAGGCTCAGTCATTTCAAATTGATGTTAAAGTTTGGTTTTCACTTCCAAGTTGAAGTTTAGGGTCTATAGAACAATTTGAGTTCGAGTGTCGAACACACAGATAACAAAATGGCCTGCGGGGGGCGCTCTAAAATATATAAACTGCTATAATTTTTGATTAGTTAAACCAAATTTAACATATGAGGTATGTATGGATTCAGCATGAAGAGGAGAACCCGGTGGGCTAAATAGTTGGTTACCAGATTAAAGACACACTATGTAATAAACACACTTTTAGCCAATGGACAGCTAAATTCGGGCTTTTTTAAGATAAAGGGTGGAAATGCCCTCCAAGTTGCAATGAAACATAATTTATTGTTTCAATTTATTGTAAATAAAGCCTGGGTTATCACTTAACTTGATTTGTTCAGAATATCCCTGAAGCATACATATACTTAAGATACATATAAACAAATATAGCTGCATAAAGCCTATGTGATATTTAGGACCCAACTTGCAACTTTGAGTATATCAATTTAGGATCATGAGTACCAGCTTTTTTTCAATCAAGCCATCATTTTATTCACAATTTAAACACTTTATATCTGGAAGAAAGTAAATCAATAATAATAATAATAATAATATTAATAATAATAATAATAATAATAGTAATAGTGATGATGATGATGATGATAAATACTATGGGGAACATCATTTTTTCTTGCATTCAAAAAGTAAACAGAAGACCATAGGGCTAACATTTATTCCAATACTCCACTCTACAATAACTATGACAGAGAACACATGCAAAAACAGTCAGTGGTCAGTCTTAGAAATTGTATGTGCACTTGCACAGACGTGTGCACTTTAACTCTGCCTTCATGCACTTGCACCGAGATCTGGCAGGTCTATTTGTACAACTACAAAAACAGCTGCACTTCACCTCTAGTTGGAAAACATCTTTGGCAACTGCATTGCTTTGGTGGTGTAGTCCAAATCTGGGAACTGTTCATTTGTTACCAGATTGGCAGGCATTTCTGGAAAATGCAGATAATAAGAACGGTTTTCATTCCTGTCAACTACGCTGGTAACAAATGGACAGTTCCCAGAGCAGATGATTGTGTCTACCATGTATGAAATAGTCCTATAGTATTATTTAGTATGCTTGCCAAAGGAATCTGCTTGCCCCCAGCAAGCATACTAATTCTACTCCAACAGTTTATTTAGTATGCTTGCGGGAAAGCATATTAATGGTTCATCATCAGTTTATTATTATTATACATTTTTCCATTCACCTCGGCATATGGGAATCGTCATTCATTAGTACGGCGGCTTTGAATCGTTGCAGCGTTTGAGATAGAGACACGGTTCGAGTGCCAAAACGAACGGCTCGAAAAGGTCTCAGGGTGGACTATTTTTCGCTGGCCTACCCCCTTTCATTCGTTCACCAGACTTGTTTTTCCTCAGTTTTCCCCCTAATTGAAATGAATGGTAGAATGGTCAAGATGATAATGTCACAAACTGTGGCAGTTAGAGTGAGAGGTGACCTGTCCTGGGGTTTTTGTATCAACTAGGTAAAGGCATTGTCAGAGAGGTATTGGCTCTGAATACAAACTGTGTGAAGATCATAAGCCAACTCTTAAAAATGTTTCAAAGAGAGCAGTTTTAAAATCCCTATGATGTGACCTCATTCACTTACAAAAAAATGTGTGAACAGCTCAGCGCATAGGCCTGAATATGTCCATTTTTTGACTGAACCATTTGGCCAAGAAAAGTGATCTCAGCTTTGACATGAAGAGCAGGTTTGTGCCATTTGTGTGTCAATATCATCTGACAACTTGCAAAACTTTTGGAGATATGACAGCGTAAAAATAAGGCTGCACATATTACTCAGCTATTGACTGCCAAACTGTCACCTTTAGAATCTTCAGTCATACACACACACACACACACATGCAGCCTTGTAGAACTTTAGACCTCTGCTGTCAGTAAGTGGCAGTGGCCTACTGGGTAGGGTGTTGGTCTGTCAGAGGGTTGCAGGTTCGAATCCCACCCTTACCTCTCCCTACCCACCCATTGCTGAAAGGCACCTGAAGCATCTCCATACATGCACGCACACGCACACACACACATCTCTCTCTCTCACACACAGACACACACACACACACACACACACACACACACACCTCTATCTCTTTCCCTCGTGTTTCTGTGTGTGTATACAACAGCTCTGTGTGTGTGTGTGCATAATCCGCAAGCATACCAATAGCATTGTCTCTCCGGAAATGCAGTCTTATTATTATTATTATTATTATTGTTATTATTGATTTATTTTCTTCCAGATATAACTTTTTTTTTGTGATTTTATGTGTGAATAGAATATGGCTTAATCGAAAAAAGTTGATACTCGTGATCCTAAATTCATAAACTCAAAGTTGCAAGTTGAGTCCTAAATATCACATAGGCTTTATGCAGCCATATTTGCGTATAAGTATCCTAGGTATCTTTGTGCTTCAGGGATATTCTGAACAAATCAAGTTGAATGATATACCAGGCTCAATTTACAATAACTTGTAACAATAAATGATGTTTCATTAGAACTTGGAGGGCATTTCCACCCTTTATCTTAAAAAAACCCTGAATTTTGCTGTCCATGGACTAAAAGCGTGTTTATGACATAGTGTGTCTTTAATCTGGTAACCAAATACTTAGCTCAGCAGCTCCTCCTCTTAATGCTGAATCCATGCATACCTCATATGTTAAATTTGGTTAAACTAATAAAAAGTTATAGCAGTTTATATATTTTAGAGCGCCCCCCGCAGGCCATTTTGTTGTCTGTGTGTTTGACACTCGAACTCAAATTGTTCTATAGACCATAAACTTCAACTTGGGAGTGAAAACCAAACTTTAACACAAATTTGAAATGACTGAGAAAAAATGCACATGCCTACGACCCCACTAGAGGCTCTCGGATGCGGACTTTCTTCCGCACCGGAGTGTCCGGACCCCAACCGCATATGGAATGCGGTTCTCCGTAGACAATGAATGGTTAACGGTCAAACCAGATTCGTATTACCGCATGTAATGTGTAGGGGGCTTAAGAGCAGAATTGCCGATATGCGGTAAAGCTGCCCTCAGAGCATAATTTTCAAAATATGCCGCGAAATTCCCAAAAGAGCAGCTAAATGTATTGAATGTATCTGGATACCGATAAGAGCAGAGAAAACGGTACCAAAACTCTACTGTAAGCACTAACATTATAAGTTGCAATGAGAGGCACATAAAGCCCGGTTTGACTAAGTAGGCTAAGCTAACATTAGCCACCAACTGCTAAAGTCTACCGGTAGGTATTATTTCATTTTTCACGTGACAGTTAATGACGTCAGACGTCGTCGTGAATCGGACCAATCAGGGCTGCCTTAAATACACGCCCCTCTAAATACACGCCCCTCTAAATACACGCCCCCTGTCTTCCAGGACGCAGTCGGACTCTATTGAGACTTTTGTCCTCAGTCCTGGATGGCCAGAACTTCATCACCATCTTCCCTGGACTGGGGCCAAAGGTCCCTCTGCTCTCTGAAATCTGGTCTGATTATGATGCCATTGGTGGTACTAAGCCTTGTTTTATTTAGAGTCCTCCATAATCTGCCAAAGAGGAGCCTTCAGTTTGACATGTGCACAGTAAGTTGCTCTGTATTGGTGACAGTAGCCTGTAGTATGAGGTGTGTAACTCTGTATTGGTGACAGTAGTCTGTAGTATGAGGTGTGTAACTCTGTATTGGTGACAGTAGTCTGTATGAGGTGTGTAACTCTGTATTGGTGACAGTAGTCTGTAGTATGAGGTGTGTAACTCTGTATTGGTGACAGTAGTCTGTAGTATGAGGTGTGTAACTCTGTATTGGTGACAGTAGCCTGTAGTATGAGGTGTGTAACTCTGTATTGGTGACAGTAGTCTGTATGAGGTGTGTAACTCTGTATTGGTGACAGTAGCCTGTATGAGGTGTGTAACTCTGTATTGGTGACAGTAGTCTGTAGTATGAGGTGTGTAACTCTGTATTGGTGACAGTAGTCTGTAGTATGAGGTGTGTAACTCTGTATTGGTGACAGTAGTCTGTATGAGGTGTGTAACTCTGTATTGGTGACAGTAGTCTGTAGTATGAGGTGTGTAACTCTGTATTGGTGACAGTAGCCTGTATGAGGTGTGTAACTCTGTATTGGTGACAGTAGCCTGTATGAGGTGTGTAACTCTGTATTGGTGACAGTAGTCTGTAGTATGAGGTGTGTAACTCTGTATTGGTGACAGTAGTCTGTAGTATGAGGTGTGTAACTCTGCATTGGTGACAGTAGTCTGCATGAGGTGTGTAACTCTGTATTGGTGACAATAGTCTGTAGTATGAGGTGTGTAACTCTGTATTTGAATTGACAAATTATCCTGTTATTAAAAGTCCATTTGTTTTGTCCCTTTGGTGGTGACTGACAACCTCCTTGACGCTTGCTTGTGAATGTGTGACCAAAAAATCCAGAAATCCAGACATCCAAGACAGACAAGTTTTGAAGTTGAAATGAGGTTTTGTTTTTACTTAAATGTTTCCAAAATTACAAATCAAATGAGGCTCCTTTAGCCATTGAAAATAAAATAAAAGACAGACTGGGTATATCAATGAGTATTTAAATAGCGCAGGTTTG